>NW_022168176.1:0-1181 GCF_008728515.1 Papio anubis
AAAAAAAAAAAAAAAAAAAGGTGGGCTATGTGACTTCAAGGTGAGGTGTATAAAGGAGATAGGGAGGCCGGGTGTGGTGACTCACGCCTGTAATTCCAGCATTTTGGGAGGCCGAGGCAGGTGGATCGCCTGAGCTCAGGAGATCAAGAGCAGCCTGGGCAACATGGCGAAACCCCGTCTCTACCAAAACTACAAAAAACCAGCCGGGCATGGTGGCACATGCCTGTAGTCCCAGCTACTCGGGAGGCTGAAGTGGGAGGATCACTTGAGCCTGGGAGGTGGAGGCTGCAGTGAGCCAAGGCCGTAGCACTGTACCACTGCTCTCCAACTTGGGTGACAAGAGTGAGACCCCGTCTCAAAAAAAGGAGACGAGGAGCTGGGAGAAGCAAGTGGTGGCCCAGTCATGAGGAGGGGGAGGGGCTTGAAAGCCAAGCCAAGGAGTGTGGACTTTGTCCCAGAGGCAGTAGGGAGACATGGAGGGTTCCAGACCTGAACTGCACTTTAGAAATAATTGACCTGGCTGCAACTGGAAGATGAGCTTAGCGTGTAAAGCTGGAGTCAGGGAGGTCCCTGTGAGAAATGACACCAGGCCAGGGGGTGACACAGTGAGAGAGGATGGAGGGGAGGGGACAGTGGGAGAAATGTCACAGATCCTATGAGATTGAGACTTTTTATCTCAATCAGACCTGGAATATAATAGTCAGACCTCGAATGCTGGGAGTCAGTGGGGTTTTTGTGGCAAGTTTTGGGACATCCTAGGGAGGGTCCTCAGGCAGCTGGATATGAGGCTAGAGCAGGAAAGGGCCAGAGTGAGAGAGGCTGCGGGGTGGGCATTGCAAAGGAGTCCGTGAAAAGTGGTCAGGGGCTGGGCGTGGTGGCTCACGCCTGCAATCCCAGCACTTTGGGAGGCTGAAGCAGTCAGATCGCTTGAGCCCGGGAGTTTGAGAACAGCCTGGGCAACATGGTAAAACTATGTTGAATTTTTTAAAGAATTCACAAGTTAGCTGGGTGCAGTGACATATGCCTGTAGTCCCAGCTACCCTGGAGGCTGAGGTGGGAGGATCACTGGCACCCAGGACGTGGAGATTGAAGTGACCCAAAATCCCTGCCACTGCACTCCAGCCTGGGCAACAGATTGAGTCTTTGTCTCAAGCACACACACACACACACACACACACACA
>NW_022168177.1:0-1181 GCF_008728515.1 Papio anubis
ATTTTTCAGTTTTGAAAATTGAAACAATTTTGAGAAAGTTAAAATTTACAAGTTATTAATCAGTACTCTAATAATAATTATTTTAATTAAACATTAAAAACTGCTGCCAGTTTTGAATATCAGTTTTTTCCCCAATACTAGTGTAGAGATAGATATACAGAGTGGATCCCACTGTGTACATTGTTCCTCTTCAATTTTTGTTGAATAATTTTCTTCTAATACTGGTCTATGTATCACATTCGCAGAAATAATTGAAGGTTTTAAAACATTTATTTGATTTTTTCTTTTATAATATTTCAATTTGAATTTTATTCATAGCAGGAAGAGTCTGTATAAAAATCTCTATGTAGTAAAATGAGGAATAGTTATTTAATCATTCACTTTGTGAAGTTGCCACAAAATTTTATTGAAAGTAGCTGAGTCAACAATTGGAAAAAATTTCTCAATGTAGCTAATTAAATCACAATTGTTTCATCATAAAACGATTTTAACCACATATTTTAATAGTTATTAATTACCGATTTACTCTTCACCAAAGAATTATTGAAAGCCCTTATACCTCTGTGGTAAAAGAACACATTTTATTCACCATTTGTCTAAATTCAACTTTTTAAAACTTTTCAAATTGTCGAAGTTGAGCTTCCTCAGCCTGTTCTCTTTTCACACTATTCTTCATACTGTCCAAATTATTATTTCCTAAACTATTTGCCTATTTAATTTTCAGATTTCAGATTTTAAATAATGAAGCCTTCTCAAATTTTATTATTTATTATTTTTATTTTTTAACTTTTATTTTAGGTTTGAAGGGTTCATGTGCAGGTTTGTAATATAGGTAAACTCGTGTCACAGGAATTTGTTGTACAGATTATTTCATTACCCAGGTTCTAAGCCTACTACCCAATAGTCATTTTTTCTGATCCTCTTTCTCCACCCACCCTCCACCCTCCAATAGGCCTCAATGTCTTCTGCTCTCCCTCCTCCTACCCTCCGACCTCAGATAGGCCCCACTGTGTGTTGTCCTCCTCTTTGTATCCATTATGTTCTCATGATTTAGCTCTCACTTATAACCGAGAACATGCAATATTTGGTTTTCTGTTCCTGCATTATTTTGCTAAGAATAATAGCCTCTAGCTCCATCTATGCTCCTGCAAAGGACGTGATAGCATTCCTTTTTAGGGCTG
>NW_022168178.1:0-1181 GCF_008728515.1 Papio anubis
GTTGCTTGGCAAAATTAACATTTCAGAAGGTATGTTTACATTTTCAAAGGCTTGAACATTGCTTATTGCCGGAGGATCAGCAAACACAGGGAGATAAATGGTGTGTTTCCGATAGAATTACCTGTCTTGAACCCTTTTCAGGGCACCCAGGTTTTAATCGGAATTAGCAAAATAGGCCATACCCAAGCATCTCCAAGAGTGACTTTTAAACTTTAAAAACTTATTAAGGCTGGAGGGTTCATTGACAATGATTTTTGAAACCTCACTTTGAAAGGGGAACTAGATGATTTTGACCAAAATTTAACTGAGACCTAAGTACCCGTGCCAAAGTAAAACACTCTTTGGATATTCATTTCCAGATCCTCGGCACAGCCGCCACCACAGAGCGGCGGAGCCCCTTCCCTGGTGTCCCCCGGGCTTGCTGTCTGCTCTCCCTGCAGTCTCATCCCTGCATCCTCCTCTGTGTACCCCCGCAGCAGCCGGCCCCCGTCGGTGCTTTCTCTCCTGGCTGCTTGCTTTCTGCTGCACTGGGGGAGACTTTTATTCTGCTCCAATTAGCCAGAACAGTTACTGCTTCTGTGGGATTCAAGCTGAAAACAGAGCCCACACTGCACAGCACCGCGCCTCCTCCGGCAAAAACGCTGCTCAGGTGCTCTGCGAGCAGCACCCGTGGGGAGCCCAGTGACCTTCTCGCTCCCATCATCCCTTGAGCCACAGTTGCTAAAGCGCCCCCACAAACACTCACCTGATTTCGACGTCAGACCTATGAGGCAAATAGGGAGGGGTTCTTCCTAACATCCTTGCTTTACAAATGGAAACTGAGGCACAGGGAGGGTGACTAACCAGCCCAAAATTCACGCAGCTAGAAAATGTAAATACCGATATAATTCCAAATCTGAGTCTTTTTATTTTTATTTTTATGAGACAGAGTCTCCCTCTGTCTCCCAGGCTGGGGTGCAGTGGTGCAATCTCAGCTCACTGCAACCTCCAGCTCCAGGGTTCGAGCCATTCTCCTGCCTCAGCCTCCCGAGTAGCTGGGATTACAGGTGCGCACCACTACACCCGGCTAATTTTTGTATTTTTAGTAGAGACAGGGTTTCACCATATTGGTCAGGCTGGTCTCGAACGCCTCATCTCAGGTGATCCACCTGCCTACACCTCCCAAAGTGCTGGGGTTACAG
>NW_022168179.1:0-1181 GCF_008728515.1 Papio anubis
GTGGAAGGGCTGTCGTCTTCATCATGATCACCACCATCATCATCATTTTATTATCAGCTAATATTTGCTGGATACTTTCTACATTCCAGGCATTTTTCTAAATGCTTCCCAAATTATTTCATCTGATATACACAACAACCTCTGTGATATATTATTATTATCCATCTTTACGGATGCAGAAACTGAGCTCAGCAGGTGTAGGTGGTTTAGCCACTGTCACAGAAACTAGGTGGCACGCTATGTGCTGTGGGTTGAATTCAGGTAGTCCAACTTCAGAGACAGATAAGGACAGGAGCTTCTTTACCACAATGTCAAACTCTCTCATATAGCAGAGATTTATGTCTTTGCTACTCCACCTTTTAGGGATGAACACTTTTCAACTCCTTAGGTTAAATACAGTCTTTCATGTACTCCTCATATTTTACCCTTGTAATAATTCTATGAGATAGTTATGATGATGTTCTAAACATTGAAGATAGAAAAATTGTAATTTGAAGAGGTCTGGTGATTGGCCCAAGAGTCTCAAGGTAGTAAGTCAAGTTCTAAAGCCCGAACTTGAACCCAGGTCTTCTAATCTTAAATCCCATGTTTAACACTTGCTTTGAATTTTTTTATTAGACACTCACATGGTTAACAATAAAATCTTTGCTTAAAATGAAACCCCCGGTGGTGACTTATAGAGTGGAAAAACTCTAAACTTCTCTGGTAACAGCTAATGTCACTGAATGACATTTGTACATGCAAAATTCACCTTTGTGGTTTGCAGTTACAAAGATTCAGCAGGAATCTTGCAGCAAGTTTACAGTGCAAGACATTAGGTTAGGATGGAGACATTCTTAATAGAGAAATATTCCTTTCTTCATGAATTAACAAACGCATTGCCATATACCACTGGACAAAGCTAGCTCTAAGTGATATCTATATGATATGCCTAAGGAACTAACTGAAATATTTTTAATACTTGCCCATATTTTATGCCCCCAATTATACACTAGGCACCTACTCTGTGAGTTAAAATCTCTCCTTTACTTTTAAATTCAGATGTATGTCAGGAGATGAATAAATAAGGACAGTAAACCATTCCCTCTACTCTCAAAAGTAAACAAATCTGGTCACTAATTAAAGTGGTAAGAGCAGGTTTTTAATCAGTATCAGTTATTGCAATATAAAAAAGAGTCTAG
>NW_022168180.1:0-1180 GCF_008728515.1 Papio anubis
ATAAAAAAATAAGCTTGGACCAATGATGACAATGAGGAATGAAACAAGCATTAGGGTCATTCAAAATCTTTGCACCTTAGATGTATATGCAGGAGAGAAAGAGAAGAAGGAGAAGGAGGAGGAGAGAAAAAAAAAGATGATGGAAAGAAGGGGAAGGGGAAAGGATATTGGGGTACATTTGACTCTGTACTAAACAGCCATGACTTTTATTTTAATACACATAGTCCTAAAGTCCAGTCAGTGCATGATAAGCTTCCTTCCCAAATCACTCTTGATTTTGAACTTCCAAAAATAGGAAAAACCATTCAACTGATGGATTTGAGTTTACAACACCTAACTCTCCCCTTCCAACCTGTGACCATTTTTCTCCTAGTTTCCATGCTCCCCCATCCCAACCACAGTTCTTCCATTTAGTCCTTTATATTTATTTCCCATTCTTCTCTTCCTTGCTCTGTGCTCCTAGCAGCAGCTGACTGTATGGATTACCTCCTGGCTTCTAGTTTGATATAAGCAATGAAGAGCATAATCAGGGGATCAGAGGAAAGGAAGGAAGTGGGCTAATTTTCTCCACACTCCATCTCTGGGCAGGTCATAGAAGGCTGGCAGTTTTATTCAACCAGAGGGTCACATATGCTGTCAGATGACTCTCTCGGCACAGCACTCTCTGACTCCAGGGCCCCCTCATCACTTTCTTCCCTCATCTCGTCAGGCTTGAGGTTGTAACAGGACACCTGTTACCTGCTCGCCCTAGCCCAGGTTACCTCTCTGTCCCTATTGTTTGCCAACGGTCTGATGATCATAGCTTTGTAAATAGAATTTTTATTAAAACTCTCCTCAAATTAGCAAATTTGAGTTTGCCATCCTTTTCCTGCCAGGAACCTGACTGATACAAATTTAAACCCAACTTCCAACTACTTTCCTCCTTCCAAAATGTCCCACTTGCTGTCAGGGCCAAAACCTGAGTAGTTGTCCCTTGATAGAAGCATGAAATCCTAATACCTGCAACCAATCATGAGGCCATGTCAGAAAACACCAATAACTTCTATCTATAGTGTTCAATAACAATTTTATCCCTTCAGGGTGAGGTATAAAACACAGACAGATACAGGAGGCAGATAAGCGGGAGGTCCCTGGAGAATCTCCGACCCACCTGAGCACTGGGAGCATGGGGTGGAGCCAT
>NW_022168181.1:0-1180 GCF_008728515.1 Papio anubis
AAACAGAATCAAAGACAAAAACCACACGATTATCTCAATAGATGCAGAAAAGGCCTCTGACAAAATTCAACAGCCCTTCATGCTAAAAACTCTCAATAAATTCGGTATTGATGGAACGTATCTCAAAATAATAAAAGCTATTTATGACAAACCCACAGCCAATATCATACTGAATAGGCAAAAACTGGAAGCATTCCCTTTGAAAACTGGCAGAAGATAGGAATGCCCTCTCTCACCACTCCTATTCAACAAAGTGTTGGAAGTTCTGGCTAGGGCAGTCAGGCAAAAGAAAGAAATAAAGGGTATTCAGTTAGGAAAAGAAGTCAAATTGTCCCTGTTTGCAGATGACATGATTATATATTTAGAAAACCCCATTGTCTCAGCCCCAAATCTCCTTAAGCTAATAAGCAACTTCAGCAAAGTCTCAGGATATAAAATCAATGTGCAAAAATCACAAGCATTCTTATACACCAGTAACAGATAGAGAGCCAAATCATGAATGAACTCCCATTCACAATAGCTTCAAAGATAATAAAATACCTAGGAATCCAACTTACAAGGGATGTAAAGGACCTCTTCAAGGAGCACTACAAATCACTGCTCAGTGAAATAAACGAGAACACAAACAAATGGAAGAACATACCATGCTCATGGATAGGAAGAATCAATATTGTGAAAATGGCCATACTGTCCAAGGTAATTGATAGATTCAATGCCATCCCCATTAAGCTACCAATGACTTTCTTCACAGAATTGGAAAAAACTGCTTTAAAGTTCATATGGAACCAAAAAAGATCCCCCATTGCCAAGACAATCCTAAGCCAAAAGAACAAAGCTTGAGGCATCACGCTACCTGACTTCAAACTATACTACAAGGGTACAGTAACCAAAACAGCATGGTACTGGTACCAAAACAGAGATATAGACCAATGGAACAGAACAGAGCCCTCAGAAATAATACCACACATCTACAACCATCTGATCTTTGACAAACCTGACAAAAACAAGAAATGGGGAAAGGATTCCCTATTTAATAAATGGGGCTGGAAAATTGGTTAGCCATAAGTAGAAAGCTGAAACTGGATCCTTTCCTTACTCCTTATACGAAAATTAATTCAAGGTGGATTAGAGAATTAAATGTTAGACCTAAAACCAAAAAAACCCTAGAAGAAAACCTAGG
>NW_022168182.1:0-1180 GCF_008728515.1 Papio anubis
GGACATAGGCATGAGCAAGGACTTCATGTCTAAAACACCAAAAGCAATGGCAACAAAAGCCAAAATTGACAAATGGGATCTAATTAAACTAAAGAGCTTCTGCACAGCAAAAGAAACTACCATCAGAGTGAACAGGCATCCTACAGAATGGGAGAAAATTTTTACAATCTATCCATCTGACAAAGGACTAATATCCAGTATCTACAAAGAACTTAAACAAATTTACAAGAAAAATTCAGACAACCCCATCAGAAAGTTGGCAAAGGATATGAACAGACACTCCTCAAAAGAAGAAATTTATGCAGCCAACAGACACATGAAAAAATGCTCATCATCCCTGGCCATCAGAGAAATGCAAATCAAAACCACAACAATATACCATCTCACACCAGTTAGAATGGCGATCATTAGAAAGTCAGGAAACAACAGGTGCTGGAGAGGATGTGGAGAAATAGGAACACTTTTACGCTGTTGGTGGGACTGTAAACTAGTTCAATCACTGTGGAAGACAGTGTGGCGATTCCTCAAAGATCTAGAACTATAAATACCATTTGACCCAGCCATCCCATTATTGGGTATATAGTCAAAAGATTATAAATCATGCTGCTATGAAGACACCTGCACAAGTATGTTTACTGTGGCACTATTCACAATAGCAAAGACTTGGAACCAACCCAAATGTCCATCAATGATAGACTGGATTAAGAAAATGGCACATATCGGCCAGGCGCAGTGGCTCACGCCTATAATCCCAGCACTTTGGGAGGCCGAGGTGGGTGGATCATGAGGTCAGGAGATCGAGACCATCCTGGCTAACATGGTGGAACCCCGTCTCTACTAAAAATACAAAAAATTAGCCAGACATGATGGCGGGCGCCTGTAGTCCCAGCTACTTGGGAGGCTGAGACAGGAGAATGGCATGAACCCGGGAGGTGGAGCTTGCAGTGAGTGGAGATGGCACCACTGCACTCCAGCCTGGGCAACAGAGCAAGACTCTGTCTCAAAAAAAAAAAAAAAAAAAATGGCCCATATACACCATGGAATACTATGCAGCCATAAAAAAGGATGAGTTCATGTCCTTTGTAGGGACATGGATGAAGCTGGAAACCATCATTCTGAGCAAACTATTGCAAGGACAGAAAACCAAACACCACATGTTCTCACTCATAGGTGGGAATTG
>NW_022168183.1:0-1180 GCF_008728515.1 Papio anubis
ATAAAAAAATAAGCTTGGACCAATGATGACAATGAGGAATGAAACAAGCATTAGGGTCATTCAAAATCTTTGCACCTTAGATGTATATGCAGGAGAGAAAGAGAAGAAGGAGAAGGAGGAGGAGAGAAAAAAAAAGATGATGGAAAGAAGGGGAAGGGGAAAGGATATTGGGGTACATTTGACTCTGTACTAAACAGCCATGACTTTTATTTTAATACACATAGTCCTAAAGTCCAGTCAGTGCATGATAAGCTTCCTTCCCAAATCACTCTTGATTTTGAACTTCCAAAAATAGGAAAAACCATTCAACTGATGGATTTGAGTTTACAACACCTAACTCTCCCCTTCCAACCTGTGACCATTTTTCTCCTAGTTTCCATGCTCCCCCATCCCAACCACAGTTCTTCCATTTAGTCCTTTATATTTATTTCCCATTCTTCTCTTCCTTGCTCTGTGCTCCTAGCAGCAGCTGACTGTATGGATTACCTCCTGGCTTCTAGTTTGATATAAGCAATGAAGAGCATAATCAGGGGATCAGAGGAAAGGAAGGAAGTGGGCTAATTTTCTCCACACTCCATCTCTGGGCAGGTCATAGAAGGCTGGCAGTTTTATTCAACCAGAGGGTCACATATGCTGTCAGATGACTCTCTCGGCACAGCACTCTCTGACTCCAGGGCCCCCTCATCACTTTCTTCCCTCATCTCATCAGGCTTGAGGTTGTAACAGGACACCTGTTACCTGCTCGCCCTAGCCCAGGTTACCTCTCTGTCCCTATTGTTTGCCAACGGTCTGATGATCATAGCTTTGTAAATAGAATTTTTATTAAAACTCTCCTCAAATTAGCAAATTTGAGTTTGCCATCCTTTTCCTGCCAGGAACCTGACTGATACAAATTTAAACCCAACTTCCAACTACTTTCCTCCTTCCAAAATGTCCCACTTGCTGTCAGGGCCAAAACCTGAGTAGTTGTCCCTTGATAGAAGCATGAAATCCTAATACCTGCAACCAATCATGAGGCCATGTCAGAAAACACCAATAACTTCTATCTATAGTGTTCAATAACAATTTTATCCCTTCAGGGTGAGGTATAAAACACAGACAGATGCAGGAGGCAGATAAGCGGGAGGTCCCTGGAGAATCTCCGACCCACCTGAGCACTGGGAGCATGGGGTGGAGCCAT
>NW_022168184.1:0-37361 GCF_008728515.1 Papio anubis
CTTCACAGAACACAAAGAAGTTTCTCAGAAAGCTTCTTTCTCTTTGTTATCGCAGGATATTTCCTTTAGCCCTATAGTCTTCAAAGTGATCCGAAATATCTGTTCTCAGACTCCACAGAAATAAGGTTAGCAAAGACATCCACAAAATAGAGATGTAACTATGTGAGATGAATTAACAGAACACTAAGCAGTTTCTGAGAAAGCTTCTTTCCAGATTTCATCTGAGGATATTTCCTTTTTCACCATAGACCTCTAAGAGCTTCCCAATATCAATTTGCCAATTCCACAAATACAATCTTAGCGAAAGGCTTCCTTAGGGGATAGCTGTAACTCTGTGAGATGATTTCACGGAACACAAAGAAGTTCCTCAGAAAGCTTCTTTCTCTTTTTTACCGGAGGATATTTCCTTTGGTCCTATAGTCTTCAAAGGGATCCGTAATATCTGTTCTCAGATTGCACAGAAAAAAGGTTAGCAAATAGATCCATGAAAAACAGATGTAACTGTGTGAGATGAATTAACAGAACGGTAAGCAGTTTCTCAGAAACCTTCTTTCCAGACTTCAGCTGAGGATATTTCCTTTTTCACCATAGCCCTCTATGGGCTTCCAAATATCACTTTGCGAATTAAACAAGAGCTGTCTTAGCGAAAGACTTCCTTAGGGGAAAGCTGTAACTGTGTGAGATGATTTCACAGAACACAAAGAAGTTTCTCAGAAAGATTCTTTCTCTTTTTTACCGGAGGATATTTCCTTTGGCCCTATAGTCTTCAAAGGGATCCGAAATATCTGTTCTCAGATTCCACAGAAATAAGGCTAGCAAAGAGATCCACAAAATACAGATGTAACTCTGTGAGTGGAAGTCACACATCACAGAGCAGTTTCTCAGAAAGGTTCTTTCCAGATTTCATCTGAGGATATTTCCTTTTTCACCATAGCCCTCTATGGGCTTCCAAATATCACTTTGCCAATTCCGCAACAACTGTCTTAGAGAAAGGCTTCCTGATGGGAAAGCTGTAACTCTATGAGATGATTTCACGCAGGACAGAGAAGTTTCTCAAGCCTTTCTCTTTCTACGGAGGATATTTCCTTTGGCCCTATAGTCTTCAAAGGGATCGAAATATCTATTCTAAAATTCCCACCAGAAATAAGGCCAACAAAGAGATCAATGAAATACTGATGTAACCCTGTAGGATGAATTATCAGAACACCTAAGCACTTTCTCAGAAACTTCTTTCCAGATTTCAGCTGAGGATATTTCCTTTTTCACCCATAGCCCTCTATGGACTTCCAAATATCAGCACACTTGGTCCACAGGGAACTGTCTTGGCAGGCTTCCTGAGGGGGCTGTAACTCTGTGAGATGATTTCACAGAACACAAAGAAGTTTACCAAGCTTCTTTCTCTGTGTTATTGGAGGATATTTCCTTTGGCCCTATAAATTCAAAGGGATCCGAAATATCTGTTCTCAGATTCCACAGAAATAAGGCTAGCAAAGAGATCCAAAATACAGATATATCTGTGAGAGTGGAAGTCACACATCACAGAGCAGTGTCTCAGAAAGCCTAGCTTTCCAGATTTCATCTGAGGATATTTCCCTTTTTCTATAGCCCTCTATGGAATTCCAAATATCACTTGCCAATTCCACAAGAACTGTCTTAGCAAAAGGTTTCTTGAGGGGAAAGCTGTAACTCTATGAGATGATTCCCTCAAACACCAAGAAGTTTCTCCAGAAAGCACTCTCTTTGTGCTCGGAGGATATTTCCTTTGGCCCTATGGTCTTCGAGGGTTCAGAGAGTATGAATTCTCAGATTCCACAGAAATAAGGCTATCAAGGATCCACGAAATACAGATGTAACTCTGTAGGATGAATTAACAGAACACTAAGCAGTTTCTCAGAAGCTTCTTTCCAGATTTCATCTGAGGATATTTCTTTTCACCATAGACCTCAAAGAGCTTCCAAATATCCTTTGCCAATTCCACAAATACTGTCTTAGCGAAAGGCTTCCTTAGGGATGCTTCTGTAACTCTGTGAGATGATTTCATGGAACACAAAGGAGTTCCCTCAAGCTTCTTTCTGTTTTTACGGAGGGATGTTTTCCGCTGGTCCTATAGTCTTCAAAAGGGGTATCCGTAATATCTGTTCTCAGATTCCCACAAAAAGAAATAAGGCTAGCAAATAGATCCATGAAATACAGATGTAACTGTGAGGATAAGATTAACAGAGCTAAGCAGTTTCTCAGAAAGCTTCTTTCCAGATTCCAGCTGAGGATATTTCCTTTTCCTTGCCTTTTCAGGCCAGGCGTCATTTGGGAATTACAGGCCTGTCTTGAGCTGGAAACTCAGGGCCGTTTTGAGGTTTTGCCAGAGACTTCTTTCCTCAGCAGAGGGATGTTTCCATGACCTGAATGTACCGAGGATAGAATATATTCTCCGTTTAGGGTAATGACAGATACAAGAAATATAGATGTAATTCTGTGAGTGGAAGTCACACATCACAGAGCAGTTTCTCAAGAAGCTTCTTTCAAGATTTCATCTGAGGATACTTCCTTTTTCTCCATAGCCCTCTATATGGGCTTCAAATATCACTTTGCCAATTCAAAAGACAGCTTAGAGAAAGGCTTCTTGAGGGGAATGCTGTAACTCTGTGAGATGATTTCTAGAACAGAGAAGTTTCTCAAGCTTCCTTCTCTTTGTTTTGAGATATTTCCTTTGGCCTACTAGTAGTAGAAAGGGATCCGAAATATCTGATATCCAGATACCACAGAAAAAGGCTAGCAAAGGGAATCCACGAAATACAGATGCTCTGTGAGATGAATTAACAGAACACTAAGCAGTTTCTCAGCTTCTTGCAATATTTCGTCTGAGGATATTTCCTTTTCAACATAGCCCTGTGGGCTTCCAAATATCACTTTGCCAATTCCAAGAAAGAAGTGTCTTTGTGAGCTTCTTGAGGGAAGCTGTAACTCTGTGAGATGATTTCCTGGAAAGAAAGAAGTTTCTCAAGCTTCTTTCTCTTTCTTATTAGGAGGATATTTCCTTTGGCCTATAGTCTTCAAA
Organism: Papio anubis; assembly: GCF_008728515.1. Taxonomy (NCBI): domain Eukaryota; kingdom Metazoa; phylum Chordata; class Mammalia; order Primates; family Cercopithecidae; genus Papio; species Papio anubis. The sequence continues at coordinate 3,056 of NW_022168184.1, forward strand.
GGATCCAGAAATATCTATTCTCAGATTCCACAGAGAATAAGGCTAGCAAAGAGATCCACGAAAACAGATATAACTCTGTGAGTGGAAGTCACACATCATGGCAGTTTTCTCCAGAAAGGTTCTTTCCAGATTTCATCTGGGGATATTTCCTTTTCACATTAGCCCTCTAAGGTCTTCAAATATCACTTTGCCAATTCCACAAAGAACTGTCTTGGCAAAGGCTGCTTGAGGGAAGCTGTAAGTCTGTGAGATGATTTCACAGAACACAAAGAGTTATTCAAGCTTCTTTCTCTTTGTTATGGAGGATGGCTACAGCTGGCCCCATAGTCTTCAAAGGGATCGAAATATAGGTTCTCAGATTCCACAGAAATAAGCCCTGTAGAGAGAGATCCCGAAATACAGATGTAACTCCTGTAGAGATGAATTAACAGAACTCTAAGCAGTTTCTCAGAAAGCTTCTTTCCATATTTCAGCTGAGGATATTTCCTTTTTCACCATTGCCCTCTATGGGCTTCCAAATATCACTTTGCCAATTCCACAGAACTGTCTTAGCGAAAGGCTTCCTGGCCAGAGGCTAACTCTGTGAGATGATTTCACAGGACCTAAAGAAGTTTCTCCAAGCTTCTTTCTCTTTTACGGAGGATATTTCCCTTTGGCTACCATAGCCCCTCGAAGGATCAGAATATCTGTTCTCATATTCCAACGAAATAAAGGCTATAAAGAGATCCACAAAATATAGATGCCAGCTCTGTGGGTGATCACACATCACATAACAGTTTCTCAAGCTTCTTTCCAGGTTCATCCTAGGATACTTCCTTTTCGCCATAGCCCACTCTATGGGAAGCACAAATATCCACTTGTAATTCTAAGAACTGTCTTAAGTAGAGAGACTTCTTGGGGAAGCCTAACTCTGTGAGGATGATATCCAAAGGAGAACACAAACAGAGTTTCTCAAGCTTCTCTCTCTTTTTTATCGGAGTTCATTTCCTTTGGCTATAGTCTTCAAAGGCATCCGAAATATCTCTTCCTCAGATTCCACAGAAATAAAGCTGGCCAAAGAGATCCACGAAATACAGATGTAACTCTGAGGATGAATTAACACAACACAAAGCAGTTTCTCCAAACTGCTTTCCAGATTTCATCTGAGGATGTTCCTTTTCACCATTGCCCTCTATGGGCTTCCAAATATCACTTTCCAATTCACACCCAAGAACTTCGTTAGCTAAAAGGCTTCTTGAGAGAAAGCTGCCAACTCTGTAGAGAGTGATTTCACAGAACACAAAGTTTCTCAGAAAGCATTTTATCTTTATTCTCGGAGGATATTTCTTAGCCCACCATAGTCTTCAAAGGATCCAGAATATCTGTGCTCAATTTGGTAGAAATAAGGCTAGCAAAGAGATCCATGAAATTACAGATGTAACTCTGTAGAGACAGATGTAGACACTAAGCAGTTTCTTAGAAGCTTATTTTGAATTTCATCTGAGGATGTTCCTTTTTCACCCATAGCCTCTGTAGGTTTCCAAATATCACGTTGCCAATTCACAAGAACTGTCTTGGCAGAAAAGGCTTTGGGTTGGCTGTAACTCTGTGAGATGATTTCACAGAACACAAAGAAGTTTCTAAGCTTCTTTCTCTTTTTACCAGGAGGATATTTCCTTTGGCTATAGTCTTCAAAGGGATCCAGAAATATCTATTTCTCATATTCCAAAATAAAGGCTGGCTAAGAGATCCATAAGGCTGGATGTGTAACTCTGAGTGGAAGTCACACATCACATAGCAGTTTCTCATAAAGCTTCTTTCCAGATTTCATCTGAGAATATTTCCCTTTTTTCACCACTTGGCCCTCATCGGCTTCCAAATATCCCTTGCCAATCCCACAAGAACTGTCTTGCTTGAAAGGCTTCTTGGGGGAGAAGCTGTAAGTCTGTGAGATGTTTCACCTTGGGACACAAAGAAGTTTCTCAGCTTCTTTCTCTCTGTTACCAGGAGATGTTCCCTTGGCCTATAGTCTTCAAAAGGGATCACAGGAAATATCTGTTCTCAGATTCACAGAAATAAAAGACTAGCAAAGAGAGATCAAGCAAGAAATACAGAGTGTAACTCCTGTGGAGATGAATTAACAGAGACACTAAGCAGTTTGTCTAAGCTTCCTTCCATGGTTCAGCTAGAAGATATTCCTTTCACCATAACTCTCTATGGGCTTCAAATATCACTTTGCCAATTCCACAAGAACTGACTTAGGCTTCCTGGGGGAAAGCTGTAACTACGTAGGGTGATTCACAGAACACAAAGAGAGTTTCTCAGTAGCTTCTTTCTCTTTGTTGCGGATATTTCCTTTGGCCCTATAGTCTTCAAAGGTATCAAAGAATATCTCTTCTCTCAGATTCCACCAAAATAAAGGCTGGCAAAGAGAGATCCAAGAAATACAGATGTAACTCTCTGGGGATGAATTAAAGACCAACACAAGCAGTTCTCAAGAGAAAGCTTCTTTTACCGAGATTTCAACTAAAGGGATGCTTCCTTTTTCACCATTGCCCTCCTGTAAGGCTTCAGATATCCACTTTCCCAATTACACAAGAACTTCGTTAATGAGCTTCTTGAGGGAGAGAGAAGCTGTAACTCTGTGAGATGATTCACAGAACACAAAGAAGTTTCTCAGACTTCTTTGTCTTTGTTAATCGGAGGATATTTCCGTTGGCCCTATAGTCTTCCAAGGTTCACTGAAATATCTGTTCTCAGATTCCACAGAAATAAGGCTAGCAAAGAGAGATCCATGAAATATAGATGCTCTGGCAGATGAATTAACACAACATAAGCGGTTTCTCAGAAGCTTCTTTTCCAGATTTCATCTGAGGATGTTTCGCCCTCACTTGCATAGCCCTCTATAGGTTTCCATATATCAACTTTTACTTAATTCCACAGAACTGTCTTAGCGAAGGCTTTTGGGGAAAGCTGTAACTCCTGTGAGATGATTTCACAAAACACAAAAGTTTCTCAAAGCTTCTTTCTCATTATTACCGGAGGATATTTCCTTTGGGCCTATAGTCCTCCAAAGGGATCTGATATCAGCAGGTTTTCCATTCCACAGCAATAAAGGCTAGCAAAGAGATCCACGAAATACAGATGTAACTCTGTAGAGATGGTCGCAGGAGCACTAACCAGTTTCTCAGACAGCTTCTTCCAGATTTCATCTGAGATGTTCCTTTTCAACATAGCCTCTGTGGGTTTCCCAAATATCACTTTGCCAATTCCACAAGAACTGTCTTAGTGAGGGAAACTACCTCAGGGAAAGCTGTAACTCTGTAGGGTAAGTTTTACAAGAACACAAAGAAGTTTCTCAGAAGCTTCTTTCTTAGTTACTGGGATATTTCCTTTGGCCCTATGAGTCTTCAAAGGGATCCAGAAATATCTCTTCTCAGATTCCACAGGAAATAAGGCTAGCAAAGAGAGATCCACGAAATACAAGATCTTAACTCTGTGAGTTGAATAGCAGAACACTAAGCAGTTTCTCAGAAGCTTCTTTGCAGATTTCATCTGAGGATATTTCCTTTTCCTCATAGCCCTCTATGGTCTTCCAAAATATCACTTTGCCAATTCCACAAGAACTTCTCTTAGCGAAGGCTTCCTGGGAAAGCTCAGCAACTCTGTGGGATGATTTCACAGAACACAAAGGAGTTTCTCCAGTTTCTTTCTCTTTGTTAATAGGAGGATATTTCGTTTGGCCCTATAGTCTTCAGAGGGATCAAAATATCTGTTCTCAAGATTCACAGAAATAAGGCTAGCAAAGAGATCCACGAAATACAAAGATGAAACTCCTGGCCGGGGATGATTAATGGGAACACTAAATATGATTTAACTCAGAAACCTTTTTTCAGATTTCATCTGAGGATATTTCCTTTCGCCATAGTCCTCATAGGCTTCCATTATCACTTTTCCAATTCCACAGAGTACTGTCTTAGCGAGGCTTCCTGGGGGGAAAGCTGTAACTCCTGTGGTGATTTCACAGAACACAAAGTTTCTCAGAAATCTTCTTTCTCTTTATTACGGATATTTCGCGCGCTGGCCTATAGTCTTCAAAGGGATCAGAAATATCTGTTCTCCAGATTCCACAGATATAAGATATAAACAGATCCTATAGAAATACAAGGTGTAACTCTGGGAGATAGTTACACAGAACAATATTAAGCAGTTTCTCAAGCTTCTTTCACGATTTCAGCTGAGGATATTTCCTTTTTCACCACCCAACCCTCTATAGGCTTCAAAATATCCACAATTCACAAGAACTCTCTTAGCAAAAGGCTTCCTGAGAAAGCTGCTTGTAACTCTGTGAGGTGATTTCCTGGAACACAAAGAAGTTTCTCAAGCTTTTCTCTTGTTATTGGGAGGATATTTCCAGCTGTCCCTGCAGTCTTGAGAGAGGGATCAGAATATCTGTTCTCAGATTCCACAGAAATAGGTAGCAAACAGATCTATGAAATGCAAGATTGCTTAACTCTGGGAGATGAATTTACAGAACACTAAAGCCAGTTTCTCAAGAGAAACTTCTTTCCCGATTTCAGCTGAGGATATTTCCTTTTCACCATAGCCCTCTATGGGCTTCCAAATATCACTTGCAATTTCACAAGAACTCTCTTAGCAAAGGCTTCCTGAGGAAAGCCTTAACTCTGTGAGGTGATTTCACAGAACACAAAGTTTCTCAGAAAGCTTCTTTCTCTTTGATGCGAGGATACTTCCTTTGGCCCTAGAGTCTTCAAAGGGATCCGAATATCTGTTCTCAGATTCCACAGAAATAAAGCAGGCAAAGGGATCCATGGAAACACAGATTAGCACAAGCCAGTGAGGATGAATTAACAGAACACTAAGCAGTTTCACTTGGGGACTTCTTTCCAGATTCATCTGTGGATGTTCCTTTTCACCCATGAAAGCCCTCTATAGGCTTCAAATATCCTTGCCAGATTCCACAATAACTGTCTTAGCGAGAGGCTACCTGGGGAAGCTGTAACTCTGTGAGATGATTTCACAAGAACACAAAGGTTTCTCAGAGAAACTTCTTTCTCTTTGTTTTCGAGGATATTTAATTTAGCTATAGTCTTCGAGGATCCTGAAATATCTCTCAGATTCCACACAGAAATAGAATCTAGCAAAGAGATCCACGAAATACAGAGTTAACTCTGTGAGGATGAATTAACAGAACACTAGAAAGCAGCTACTCAGAAAGCTTCTTTCCAGATTTCATCCTGAGGATATTTTCTTTTTCACCTTAGCCCTCTGCCATAGGCTTCAAATATCACTTGCCAATTCCCAAGAACTGACTTAGCAGGCAGCTTCTTGGGAAGCTATGTAGCTCTGTGAGATGATTTCACAAGAACACAAAGAAGTCTCTCAGAAGCTTCTTTCTCTTTGTTTTCGAGGATATTTAATTTGGCCCTATAGTCTTCAAAGGGATCCGAAATATCTGTTCTCAGAATCGGCAAATAAAGTAGCAAAGAGATCCGAAATACAGATGCTCGCCTCTGTGAGATGAATTAAAATTACACTAACCAGTTTCTCAGAAAGATTCTTTCCAGATTTCAGCTGAGGATATTTCCTTTTCACCCATAGCCCTCTATGGGCTTCCAAATATCACTTTGCTAGTTCCACAAAACTGTCTTGGCTTGAAGGCTTCTAGCTGAGGGGAAGCTCTATCTCTGTGAGATGATTTCCACCCGGAACACAAAAGTTTCTCAGCTTCTTTCCTCTTTATTATGGTAGGATATTTCCTTGTCCCTACAGTCTTGAAAAGGGATCCGAGATATCTGTTCTCCAGATTCCACAGAAATAAGGCTAGAGCAGATCCACATGGAAATGGGTGGCAAAACTCTGAGATGAATTAACAGAACACAAGAGAGGTTTCTCCAAGCTTGTTTCCCGATTTCAGCTGAGGATGTTTCCTTTTCACCATAGCCCATCTATGGGCTTCCAAAGTATCTCTAGCCAATTCCCCAGGAACTGTCTGCTTGAAAAGGCTTCCTGAGGGAAAGCTCAACTCTGAGATGATTTCAGAACACAAAGTAGTTTCTCAAGAAAGATTCTTTCTCTTTGTATGGGAGGATATTTCCCTTGACCCTATAGTCTCAAAGGGATCCAGAAATACTCCTGTCTCAGGTCCCACAGAAATAAGGCTATGAGAGATCCATGAAATACAGATGTAACTCTGTAGGGTGAATTTAAAGAGGGAACACTAAGCAGTTGCTCAGAATGCTTCTTTCCAGATTTCATCTGTGGATATTTCCTTTTCACCTTTGCCCTCTAAGGGCTTCCAAATATACATTGCCAATTCCACAAGAACTGTATCTTAGCGAAGAGGCTTCACATTAGGAAAACTGTAAATCTGGCAGAGGTAGTTCACAGAACACAAGAAGTTTCCTAAAGCTTCTTTCTCTTTGATATGTGGATAGCTTCCTTTGGACCTATAGTCTTCAAAGGGATCCGAAATATCTGTTCCTAAGATTCCACAGAAATAAAGGCTAGCAAAGAGATCCACGAAATACAGATGCTTAACTCCTGTGGGGAGTAGATTATAGAACACTAAGCAGTTCCTCAGAAGCTTCTTTCCAGATTTCATCTATGGATCTTCCTTTTTCACCACCAGCCCTCTATGGGTTTCCAAATATCCTTTGAAGCAATTCACAGAACTGTCTAAAAGCGAAGGCTTCCTGAGGGGAAGCTGTAACTCTAATGGAATGAATTCTGAACAGAAGAAGATTCTCAGAAATCTTCTTTCTCTTTATTAACGGAGGATATTTCCTTTGGCCCTATAGTCTTCAAAGGAATTAGAAATATCTGTGTTCGATTTCCAAAGAAATAAGGCTAGCAAAGAGATCACGAAATACAGATGTAGCTCATGTAAGGATAGATTATACAGAACACTAAGCAGTTTCTCAAGCTTCTTTCAGATTTCATCTGAGGATATTCCTTTCACCATAGCCCTCCTAGGGCTTCCAAATATCAATTTGCAAATTCAGTAAGAACTTCCTCTTGGGAAAAGGAACTTCTTAAGGGGAAAACCTGGCCCCCTCCTGTGTGAGATGATTTCACAGAACACAAAGTTTCTCAGAAGCTTTTTCTCTTTGTTGTGGGAGGACATTTCCTTTGGCCCTATAGTCTTCAAAGGGATCCGAAATGCAGTTCTCAGATTCCTGACAAAGAAGAAGCTAGCAAAGAGATCCACAAAATACAGATGTAACTCTGTGAGATGAATTAACAGAACACTAAGCAGTTTCTCAGAAAGATTCTTTCCAGATTTCATCCCTGAGGATATTTGCTTTTTCACCATAGCCCTCTATGGGCTTCCAAATATCACTTTGCCAATTCCACAGAACAGTCTTAGCGAAAGGGCTACCCTGGGGGAAAGCTATATCTGTGAGATGATTTCACAGAACACAAAGAAGTTTCTCAGAGAAACTGCTTTGTCTTTATTATCGGAGGATATTTCCTTTATTTCTAGACTTCAAAGGGATCGAAATGTCCAGTTCTCAAGATTCCACAGAAATAGGATAGAAAAGAGATCCACGAAATACAGATGAAACTCTGTGAGATGAATTAATAGAGACACTAGCCAGTTACGCAGAGAGAGCTTCTTTCCAGATTTCCAGCTGAGGATATTTCCTTTTCACCCATGAGCCTCTATGGGCTTCCAAAATATCCTTTGCCAATTCCACAGAGCTGTCTTGGCGAAAGGCTTCAGGAGAGGAAAGCTGTAACTCTGTGAGATGATTTCACAGGAACACCAAGAAGTTTCTCAAGCTTCTTTCTCTTTGTTATCGGATGATATTTTAAGTTTGGACATACAGTCTTCAAAGGGATCAGGAAAATATCTGTTCTCAGATTCCTAGAAGAAGGCTAGCAAAGAGAGAGATCCACAGAAATACAGATTTAACTCTGTGGGATAGATTCACAGAAAACTAAAAGAAGTTTGTCAGAAAGCTTCTTTCCAATTCATCTAGGGATATTTCCTTTGACAATAGCCCTCTATGGGCTTCAAGAGTATCCTTTGCAATTCCCACAAAAGGAACCTGTCTTGAAAGGCTTCCTGAGAGAGAAAACCATATATCATGAGATGATTTCACAGAACCTAAAGCAGTTTCTCAAGAAGTTTCTTTCTCTTTTGTTATGGAAGATATTTTCAGCTTTGGCCCCTAGTCTTCCAAAGGGATCCAAGAATATCTGTTCTCCAGATTCCACAAAATAAGGCTAATAGAGATCCACGAAATACAGATGTAACTCTGGTGGAAGTCACATATGACAGAGCAGTTTCTCCAGTAAGCTTCTTTCCAGATTTCATCTGAGGGATATTTCCTTTTCACCCATAGCCCTCTATGGGCTTCAAAATATCACTTTGCCAATTCCACAAGAACTGACTTAGCAGAAAGTCTTCTTGAGGGAAAGCTGTAACTCCTGTGAGATGATACAGAACACAAAGTTTCTCAAGCTTCTTTCTCTGTTTTGGAGGATATTTCCTTTAGCTTCTGGTCTTCAAAGGGTCCAAGAATATCTGTTCTCAAGATTCCACAGAAATAAGGTTAGCAAAAAGAGATCCATGAAATACAGATGTAATTCTGTCAGATGAATTAACAAAACACTAAATATGATTTCCCAGGGCTTCTTTCCAGATTTCCAGCTAGGGGATATTTCCTTTTCACCATAGACCTCCTATGGGCTTCCAAATATCACTTGCAATTCCACAAAGTATTTTAGTGAAAAGAGGTTTCCTCGAGCTATAACTCCTGTGAGATGATTTCACAGAACACAAAGTAAAGTTTCTCAGCTTCCTTCTCTTTTTACCGGAGGATATTTCCCTTTGGCTCTATAGTCTTCAAAGATCCAGGAAATATCTGTTCTCAGATTCCCACAGAAATAAGGCTAGCAAAGATCCACGAAATGGAATGCTTAACTCTGTGAGTTGAATTAGCAGAACACTGGCATTTTCTCAGGAAGCTTCTTTGCAGATTTCATCTGAGGATATTTCCTTTTTCACCATAGAGCACTATGGGCTTCCAAATATCACTTTGCCAATTCCACAAGAACAGACTTAGAGAAAGGCTTCTTGAGGGGAAACCTGTAACACTGTGAGATGATTTCACAGACACTAAGAAGTTTTTCAGAAAGCTTCTTTCTCCTTGTAATCGGAAGATATATCCTTTGGCCCTATAGTCTTCAAAGGGATCGAAATATCTGTTCTCAGATTCCACAGAAATAAGGCTAGCAAAGAGATCCACGAAATACAGATGCCATCTGTGAGATGAATTAACAAGAACACTAAGCAGTTTCTCAAAAGCTTCCTTCTAGATTTCATCTGAGGATGTCCCTTTTGACCTTGGCCACTCTATGGAAGCTACAATATCCTTTGCCAATTCCACAGAACTGTCTTAGAAGGCTTCTTGAGAACTTAAACCTGTAACTCTGTGAGATGACAGTTTCACAGAACACAAGAAGTTTCTCAAGCTTCTTCTCTTTGTTATGGGAGGATGTTTCCTTTTGGCCCATAGTCTTCAAAGGGATCCGATATGTCAGGTTCTCAGATTTCACAGATATAAAGACTGGCAGAGATCCAAGAAATACAGATGTACCTCTTTAGGATGAATTAACAGAACTCTAGCCAGTTTCTCAGAAAACTTCTTTCCAGATTTCAGCTGAGGATATTTCCCTTTTTCACCCTTAGCCCTCTCCTAGGCTTCCAAATATCACTTGGAAATTCCACAAGAACTGTCTTGCTTGAAAGGCTTCCCATGAGGGAAAGCTGTAACTCTGTGAGATGATTTCACAGAACACAAAGAAGTTTCTCAGAAAGTTTTCTTTCTCTGTTATCAGGAGGATATTTCCTTTGGCCTATAGTCTTCAAGGATCAATAAATTCTCAGATTCCACAGAAATAAGGCTAAAGAGATCCACACGAAATACAGATGTAACTCTGTGAGATGAATTAACAGAACACTAATAGTTCTCAGAAAAGATTCTTTCCAGATTTCATCTGAGGATATTTCCTTTTTCACCATAGACCTCTAGAGCTGCCAAATATCACTTTTATCAATTCCACAAATGCTGTCTTGGCGAAGGCACCATGGGGACTAGCTGTAACTCTGTGAGATGATTTCATGGAACACAAAGTTCCTCAAAACCTTCTTTCTGTTTTTGCGGAGGATAATTTCCTTTTGGTCCTATAGTCTTCAAAGGGTACCGTAATATCTATTCTCAGTTCCACAAAATGGGCTAGCAAATGAATCCATGAAATGCAGATGTTACTGTGTAAGATAGATTAACAGAACATCAGCAGTTTCTCAAAGCTTCTTTCCAGATTTCAGCTGAGAGTTATTTCCTTTTTCACCATAGCCCTCTATGGAGCCCAAAAATCCTTTGCCAATTCCACAAGAGCCTACTGTCTTAGCGAAGGCTTCCTTAGAGGGAAGCTGTAACTCTGTGAAGTAGTTTCACAGGAACACAAAGTTTCTCAGAAACTTCTTTCTCTTTTTACTGGAGAATACTTCCTTTGGCCCTCTAGTGTAAAGGGATCAAAATATCTATTCTCAGATTCCAGAAATAAGGCTATGAGAGATCCACAAAATACAGATACACCAACTCTGGCAATTGGAAGTCACACATCACATAGCTGTTTCTCAGAAACTGCTTTGCAGATTTCATCTGATGATATTTCACTTTTCCACCATAGCCCTCTATGGACTTCAAATATCACTTCACCAATTCCACAAGAACTGTCTTAGCGAAAGGCTTGTGGGGAAAGCTGTAACTCTGTGAGATGATTTCACAGAACGCCAAAGAAGTTTCTCAGAAGCCTGTTTCTCTTTGTTACCGGAGGATACCGCTGGCCTCATCTTCTTCAAAGGGATCCGAGATATCTGTTCTCAGATTCCACAGAAATAAAGGCCGAGCAAAGAAATCCCACGAAATACAGGTGCTTAGCTCACTGTGAGATGTATTAACAGAACCCTAAGCAGTTTTTCAAGAGCTTCTTTCTAAGATTCAGCTAGGGATATTTCCTTTTTCACCTACCCCTCTATGGGATTCCAAATATCACATTGCCAATTCCACAAGAACTGTATCTTGAGAAGGCTGCAAGGGGGAAGCTTTGTAACTCTGTGAGATGATTTCCACAGAACACAAAGAAGTTTCTCAGGAGAAACTTCTTTCCTCACCCACCTTGGAGGATATTTCCTTTGGCCTATAGCCCTCAAAGGGATCCAGGAAATATCTGTTCTCATATTCCAACAGAAATAAGGCTAGCAAAGAGATCTAGGAAATACAGATGTAACTCTGGTGGTGGAAGTCACACATCACATAGCAGATTCTCAGAAAGCTTCTTTCCAGATTTCATCTGAGGATACTTCCTTTTCATATGGCCCCTATGGGCTTCCAAATATCAACATATTCACCTTGAGAACTGTCTGAGGCTTCTTGAGGAAACCTGTAACTCTGTGAGATGATTCACAGGGAACACAAACAAGTTTCTCAAGAAAGCTTCTTTCTCTTTTTATCGGAGATTATTTCCTTTGGCCTATAGTCTTCAAAAGGTATCCTGAAATATCTCTTCTCAGATTCCACAGAAATAAAGCTGGCAAAGAGATCCACGAAATGCACAGATGTAACTCACTGTAGAAGGATAGATTAACACAACCTGAAGCAGTTTCTCCAGAAGCACAACAGATTTCATCTGAGGATATTTCCTTTCACAGCTACCCTCCTATGGGCTTCCAAATAATCACTTTCCCAATTACACAGAGCTTCGTTAGCTAAAGGCTTCTTGAGGGAGAAGCTGTAACTCTGTGAGATGATTTCACAGAACACAAAGAAGTTCTCAGAGAAAGCTTCTTTGTCTTTATTTTCGGAGGATATTTCCTTTGGCCTTATAGTCTTCAAAGGGATCCAGAAATATCTGTTCTCAGATTTCCACAGAAATAAAAGGCTAGCAAAGAGATCCACTTAAGGAAATACAGATGTAACTCTGTGAGACAGATTAACAGACACTAAAGCAGTTTTACTCAAGAAGCTTATTTCCAGATTTCGCTGAGGATGTTGCCCTACCCCAGCCCTCTATGGGCTTCCATATATCACTTTGCCAGTTCCACAGAACTGTCTTGAAGCTGCCAGGGAAAGCTGCTTAACTCTGTGAGATGATTTCTAGGGCGCTTACAAAGTTTCTCAGAAAGCTTCTTTCTCTTTGTTTTTCAGAGGATATTTCCTTTGCCTATAGTCTCAAAGGGATCCGAAATATCTGTTCTCAGATTCCAAAGAAATAAGACTAGCAAAGAGAGAGATCCACGAAATACAGGTGTAAATTTGTAGAGATAAAATAACAGAACACTAAGCAGTTTCTCAGAAGCTTCTTTCCAGATTTCATCTGAGGATATTTCCTTTTTCTCCATAGCCCTCTGTGGGCTTCCAAATATCATGTTGCCAATTCCACAAGAACTGTCTGTGAAAGGCTTCTTTAGGAAAGCTGTAACTCCTGTAGAGATGATTTCTAGAACACAAGAAGTTTCTAAAGCTTCTTTCTCTTTTTTACGGAGGATATTTCCTTTTGGTCCTATAGTCTTCAAGGGATCACAAATATCTGTTCTCATATTCCAAAGAAATAAAGCTGGCAAAGAGATCCACAGAGAAATACAGATGCTTAATTCTGTGAGGATGAGATGTACAACACAAAACAGTTTCTCAGAAACCTTCACTTTCCAGATTTCATCTGGGGATATTTCCTTTTTCACCCATTGCCCATCTATGGGCTTCCGAATATCACTTTCCCAATTACACAAGAACTTCGTTAGCTAAAAAGGCTATGAGGAGAGCCTATATCCTGTGGGATAGTTCCACAGAACACAAAAGTTTCTCAGAAAGCTTCTTTGTCTTTGTTGTGGAGGATATTTCCGTTGGCCCTGCATAGTCTTCAAAGGGATCCGAAATATCTGTTCTCAAGATTCCACAGAAATAAGGCTAGCAAAGAGATCCATGAAATATAGATGCCAACTCTGTGAGATGAATTAACAGAACACTAAAGCAGTTTCTCAGAAGCTTCTTTCAGATTTCCGCTGAGGATATTTCCCTTTTCCAACATAGCCCTCTATGGGCTTCCATATATCCACTTTCTCCAATTCCACAGAGAACTGTCTTAGCGAAAGGCATTTGAGGGAAAGCTGTAACTCTGTGAGATGATTTCACAAAACACTGAAGTTTCTCAGAACTTCTTTCTCTTTGTTACCAGAGGATATTTCCTTTGGGCCTATAGTCCTCAAAGGGATCAAAATATCAGTTCTTACATTCCACAAAATAAAGGCTAGCAAAGAGATACACAGCCACAGATCTGACTCTCACAGGGTGAATTAACTTGGAACACTAACCAGTTTCTCAGACAGCTTCTTTCCAGATTTCACATCTGAGGATATTTCCTTTTCACCCATAGCCCTCTATGGAAACTGGAAATATCACTTGCAATTCTAATAACTGTATCTTAGCGAAAGGCTCCTGGGGGAAAGCTGTAACTCTCTGAGATGATTTCACAGAACTAGGAGTTTCTCAGAAGCTAGCCTCTTTTTACCGGAGGATATTTCCCTTTGGCACTATAGTCTTCAAAGGGATCTGAAATATCTGTTCTCAGATTCCACAGAAATAAGGCTAGCAAAGAGATCCATGAAATAGAGATGTTACTCTCTGAGATGAAATAACAGAACACTAAGTAGATTCTCAGAAAGCTTCTTTCCAGATTTCAGAGGAGGATATTTCCTTTTTCACCGTAGCCCTCTATGGGCTTCCAAATATCACGTTGCCAATTCCACAGCAACTGTCTTAGAAAGACTTCCTGAGGGGAAAGCTGTAACTCTGTGAGATGATTTCACAGAACACAAAGCAGTTTCTCAGCAAGATTCTTTCTGTTTATTATCGGTGGATATTTCCTTTGGCCCTATAGTCTTTAAGGGGATCCGAAATATCTGTTCTCAGATTCCACAGAAATAAGGCTAGCAAGAAATCCACGAAATACAGATGTAATTCTGTGAGATGAATTAACAGAACACTAAGCAGTTTCTCAGAAAGCTTCTTTCCAGATTTCATCCTGAGGGATATTTCCTTTTCAACTTAGCCCTCTATAAGGGCTTTGATATACATTGCCAATTCCACAGAACTTTGTCTTACCAGAGGGCTTCCTGGGGAAAGCTGTAACTCTGTGAGATGATTTCACAGAACACAAAGAAGTTTCTCAGAAGCTTCTTTCTCTTTGTTAGTCGAGTTAGCTTCCTTTGGCCCTGTAGTCTTCAAAGGGATCCGAAATATCGGTTCTCAGATTCCACAGAAATTAAGGCTAGAAAGATCCACGAAATACAAGGTGGAAACTCTGTAGGATGAAGTAACAAAACACGAAGCAGTTGCTCAGAAAGCTTCTTTCAGATTTCGTAGAGGATATTTCTTTTTCATGGCCTCCTATGGGCTTCCAAATATCACTTTGGCAATTCCACAGAACAGACTTAGAGGCTGCCGGGGAAGCTGTACCTTTCTGAAGTGATTTACAGAACAAAAAAAGTTTCTCAGAAGCTTCTTTCTCTTTGTCGGGAAGATATATCCTTTGGCCTATAGTCTTCAAAGGATCCAGAAATATCTGTTCCTCATATTCACAGAAATAAGGCTAGCAAGAGATCCACGAGAGGCCACAGATGTAACTCTGTGAGTGGAAGTCACACATCACAGAGCAGTTTCTCAGAAGCTTCTTTTCCAGATTTCATCTGAGGATGTTCCCTTTTCACCACCCAGCCCTCTATGGGCTTCCCAATATCACTTTGTAATTCCACAAGAACTGTCTTAACAAAAGCCTTCCGGAGAGGAGAAGCTGTAACTCTGTGAGATGATTTCACAGAACACAAAGTTTCTCAAGCTTCTTTCTCTTTGTTTTCGGAGGATGTTCTTTGGCCCTACTCCTCTTCAAAGGGATCCGAAATATCTGTTATCAGATTCCACAGAAATAAGCTAGCAAAGAGATCCGCAATACAGATGCCAACTCTGTGGGAATGAATTAACAAACCTAGCAGTTTCTCAGAAGCTTCTTTTCCAGATTTCAGCTGAGATGTTTCCTCTTTCACCATAGCCCTCTATCGGCTTGATATCACTTTGCCGAGATTCCAGAAGAACTATCTTAGCGAAAAGTTCTTGAGGGAAGCTGTAACTCTGTGAGATGATTTCACAGAACACAAGAAGTTTCTCAGAGAAGCTGCTCTCTTTGTGCTCGAGGATATTTCCTTTGGCCTATAGTCTTCAAAGGGATCGAGAATATGTGTTCTCATATTCCACAGAAATAAGGCTGCAAAGAGATCCATGAAATACAGATGTAACTCTGTGAGATGAATTAACCTGAACACCTAAGCAGTTCAAGGAGAATTTCTTTCAGATTTCATCGAGGATATTTCCAATTTCACCATAGCCCTCATAGGCCCCAATATCCTTTTGTGATTCCCACAAGCACTGTCTTAGCAAAAGCCTTCCGGAGGGCTGTAACTCTGTGAGATGATTTCACAGAACACAAAGAGGATTTCTCAGAAACCTTCTTTTCTCTTTATTACTGGGAGGATATTTCAGCACAGCCCTATAGTCTTCAAAGGATCAAATGTATTCCTCAGATTCCACAGAAATAGGCTAGCAAAGAGATCCACGAAATACCTCAGATGCAACTCTGTGAGTGGAAGTCACACATCACAGAGCAGTTTCTCAGAAAGTTTCTTTCCAGATTTCATCTGAAGATATTTCCTTTTTCAGCATACCCACTATGGGCTTCCAAATATCCGTTTGCCAATCCCACAAGAACTGTGTCTTGCTTGAAAACTAGAAAGCTATATCTAGAATGGTTCACAGAACACAAAAGAAGTTTCTCAGAAGCTTCTTTCTCTCTGTATTCTGAGGATATTTCCTTTGGCCTATAGTCTTCAAAGGGATCCAGGAAATATCTGTTCTCCAAGTTCCCACCAGAAATAGGGCTAGCAAAGAGATCCACGAAAATGCAGATATAACTCTGTGAGATACATTAACAGAACTAAGCAGTTTCTCAGAAACTTCTTTCCAAAAGATTTCATCTAGGATATTTCCTTTTTTCACGTAGCCCTCTATGGGCCCAAGTATCACTTTGCCAATTCCACAGGGGCGAGAGCTTAGCGAAGGCTGCTTGAGGGGAAAGCTGTAACTCCTGTGAGATGATTTCACAGAACACAAAGTTTCTCAAGCTTCTTTCTTTTCGGATGATATTTCCTTTGGCCCTATAGTCTTCAAAGGGATCCGAAATATCACATTCAATTCCACAGAAATAAAAGGCTAGCAAAGAGAGATCACGAAATGCGGATGCTTAACTCCTGTGAGATAAATTACTTAGAACTACTAAGCAGTTTCTCAAGAGCTTCTTTCCAGATTTCATGTGAGGATATTTCCTTTTTCACCATAGCCCTCTATGGGATTCCAAATATCCACTTTGCCAATTCCACAAGAACTGTCTTGGCAGAAGGCTTCTGAGGAGGAAACCTGTAATTCTGTGAAATGATTTCACAGAACACAAAGAAGTTTCTCAAGCTGCTTTCTCTTGGTTACAGGAGGATATTTCCTTTGACCCTATAGTTCTCAAAGGGATCCAGTTATCTCTTCTCAGATACCACAGCAATAAAATTTATTAAAGAGATCCACCTAAATACTTGTAACTCTTGAGATGAATTAACAGAGACACTAAGCGGTTCTCAGAATGCTTCTTTACAGTTTCAACTGGGGATATTTCTTTTCACCATGGCCTCATATGGAAGCTGAAATATCCTTTGCCAATTCCACAAGAAGAGACTTAGACAAAAGGCTTCTTGAGGGGAAAACAGTAACTCTGTGAGATGACTTCACAGAACACAAATAAGTTTATCAAGAAAGATTCTTTCTCTTTGTATCGGAAGGGCTGTATCCTTTGGCCCTATAGTCTTCAAAAGGGATCCGAAATATCTGTACTCAGATTCCACAGAAAAAGAGCTAGCAAGAGATACAAGAAACACAAGATGTAACTCTGAGATGAATTAACAAGAACGCACCATGCAGTTTCTCAAGCTTCTTCCAGATTTCATCTGAGGATATTTCCTTTTTCTGCAATAGCCAACTATGGAAGCTGGAAATGTTGCCTACCAATTCCAGAAGAACTGTCTTAGCGAAGGCCTTCACAGGGAAAGCTGTATCTCTGTGAGATGATTTCACAGAACACAAAGAGATTTCTCAGAAGATTCTTTCTCTTTTTTTTTCAGAGGATATTTTCTTCAGCTATACTCTTCAAAGGGATCAAGAAATATCTGTTCTCAGATTCCACCAAGAAATAAGGCTAGCAAAGATATCCATGAAATACAGATGTAACACTGTAGTGGAAGTCCACACATCACAGAGCAGTTTCTCCAGAGAAGCTTCTTTTGATTTCATCTAGGATGTTCCTTTTCCAACATAGCCCTTGTAGAGCTTCAAATATCCACTTGCAATTCCCCAAGAACTATCTTAGCGAAGGCTTCTTGAGAGCTGTAACCTCCTGTGAGATTATTTAAACAGACCTCCAAAGAAGTTTCTCAAAGCATCTTTCTCTTTGTTGTCGGAGGATGTTTCCTTTGTCCCTATTGTCTTCCAACGGGGTCCAGAAATATCTGTTTCTCAGATGCCACCAGAATAAGGCTAGCAAAGAGAGATCCACGAGTACGGGTCTTCAACTCTGTGAGGATGAATTAACAGAACACTAAGCAGTTTCTCCAGAGCTTCTTCCAATTTCGTCTAGGGATATTTCCCTTTCACCCATAGCCACTCTATGGGCTTGCAAATATTACTTTCCCAATTCCTGGGCACATGTAGCGAGGCTGCTTGAGGCTGTAACTCTGTGAGATGATTTAAGAACTAGAAGTTTTCTCCAGTACAACTTATCGGGATATTTCACTTTTACTTCTAGTCCTCAAAGGGATCCGAAATATCTGTTCTCAGATTACTACAGACATAAGGCTAGCAAAGAGATCCACGAAATACAGATGTAACTCTGTGAGTGGAAGTCACATCACAGGCAGTTTCTCAGAAAACGTCTTTCATGAAAATTTCCATCTGAGATGGCTTCCTTTTCAAGCACCTTAGCCCTCTATGGGCTTCAAATATCCACTTTACCAATTCCACAAGAACGGCTTAGCGAAAGGCCATGAGGGGAAGCGGTAACTCTGTGAGATGATTTCACAGAACACAAAGTTTCTCAAACTGCTCTCTTTGTTTTCAGACATATTTACTTTGGCCCTATAGTCTTCAAAGGGTTCCAGTATCTGTTCTCACATTCCACAGAAATAAAGGCTAGCAAAGAGATCACAGAATACATATGTAGCTGTGAGATGAATTAACAGAACACTAAAAGCATTTTCTCAAGCTTCTTTTCAGATTTCATCTAGAGGATATTTCCTTTTCACCATAGCCCTCCTTAAGGCTTCCCAATATTTCTTTGGCAATTCCACGAGATCTGGCTTAGCAGAAAGGCTTCTTGAGGGCAAAGCTGTAACTCTGTGAGATGAAGTTTCACAGAACACAAAGAAGTTTCTCAGAAGCTTCTTTCTGTTTATTTCAGCGGAGGATATTACCTTTGGCCCAATAGTCTTCAAAGGGATCCAGAATATCTGTTCTCAGATTCCCACAGAAATAAGGCTAGCAAAGAGATCCACGAAATACAGATGCTTAACTCTGTGATGAAATTACATCCTGTGAGTTTCTCAAAGCTTCTTTCCATATTTCCTCTGAAGATGCTCCTTTTCACCCATAGCCTCATTGGGCTTCCAAATATCACTTGCCAATTCTACAAGAACTTGAGCTTAGAAAGGCTTCTTGAGGGGAAGCTGTAACTCTGTAAGAGATGATTTCACCTGCTAAAAAGTTTCCAAAGCTTCTCTCTTTGTTTAGGAGGATATTTCCTTTGGCTATAGTCTTCAAAGGGATCCGAAATATCTGTTCTCAGATTCCACAGAAATAATGCTAGCAAAGAGATACACGAAATACAGATGTACCTCTGTAGAGATGAATTGACAGAACACCTAAGCAGTTTCTCAAAAGCTACTGCAGTATTCAGCTGAGCATATTTCCTTTTTCCTTATAGCCCTCATATGGGCTTCCAAATAATACTTTGCCAATTGCATAGAACTGTCTTGGCGAAAGCCTTCTTGAGGGGAAGCTGTAACTCCTGTAGGATGATTTCACAGAACACAAAAGAAGTTCTCAAGCTTCTTTCTCTTTGTTATCCGGAGGGATATTTCCTTTGGCCTATGGTCTTCAAAGGGATCGAAATATCTGTTCTCAGATTCCACAGAATAAGACTAGCAGAGAGATAAAGGAAATACAAGACGTAACTCTGTGAGGATGAATTAACAGAACATAAGCAGTTTCTCAGAACTTTTTCCAGATTTCAGCTGGGGATATTTCCTTTTTCATTAGCTCTCCACGGGCTTCCAAATATCCTTTCCCAAGATTCCACAAAAAAGAACTGTCTTAGGGAAAGGCTTCTTGGAGGGACAGCTTTAACTTTCTGTGTGATGATTTCCACAGAACACAAAGAAGTTTCTCCAGAAGATTATTCTCTTTGTTATGAGATATTTCCTTTTACCCTATAGACTTCAAGAAGATCCAGTGAAAATATCTGTTCTCAGATGCCACAGAAATAAAAGGCTAGCAAAGAGATCCAGAAATAAAGATGTAACTCTGTGAGTGATCACACATCACAGAGCAGTTTCTCAAAATCTTCTTTCCAGATTTCATCTGAGGATATTTCCTTTTCACCATAGCCCTCTAGAGCTACATATATCATGACAATTCCACAAGAACTGTCTTAGCGAGAAGGCTTCTTGAAGGCTGTAAATCTGTGGATAGTTAACGGAACACTAAGCAGTTTCTCAAGCTTCTTTCAGATTTCATCTGAGGATATTTCCCTTTTCACCTTAGGCCTCTATGGGCTTCAAATATCACTTTGCACCAATTCCACAAGAACTGACTTAGCGTCACAAAACTGTGGTAGCTGTAACTCTGTAGAGATGATTTAGAACACAAAGTAGTTTCTCAGACAGCCTCTTTCTGTTTGTTTTGGAGGATATTTCCTTTAGACCTATAGTCTTCAAAGGTCAGAATATCTGTTACAGATTCCACAGAAATAAGGCTGTAAAGAGATCCACGAAATACAGATATAACTCTGTGAGATGAATTAACATAACACTAAGCAGCTACTCAGAGCTTCTTTCCAGATTTAATCTGAGGATATTTCCTTTTTCAACATAGCAACCCTCTATAGGTTCCAAATATCTTTGCCAGTCCACAGAACTGTCTTAGCGGAAGGCTAGCAGGGGAAATCTGTAACTCTGTGAGATGATTTTCTAGAACACAAAAGAAGTTTCTCAAAGCTTCTTTCTCTTTAATTATGGAGGATATTTCCTTTGGCCCTATAGTCTTCAAAGGAACCGAAATATCTGTTCTCAGATGCAGCAGAAATAAGGTAGCAAATAGATCCACAGAGAATACTGATGTAATTCTGTGAGATGAATTAACAGAACACTAAGCAGTTTCTCAGGAGCTTCTTTCCCTGATTTCAGCTGAGATAATTCCTTTCACCATAGCCCTCTATAGGCTTCACCAAATATCACGTTATAGTCCACAAGACTGTCTTGGCAGAAGGCTTCCTGAGGGGGCTGTAACTCTGTGAGATGATTTCCAGAGAACACAAAGAAGTTTCTCAAAGCTTCTTTCTCTTTATTTCGGAGGATATTTCCTTTGGCCTACACTCTTCAAAGGGATCCAGAATATCATTCTCCAGATTCCACAGAAATAAAGCTAGCAAAGAGATCCTCAGAAAATACAGATGTAACTCTGTAATTAAAATCCACACATCCAGAGGAAAAAAATCTGAAAACCTTTCCAAGATTTCATTCTGAGATATTTCCTTTTTCACCATAGACCTCTATGGGCTTCCAAATATCCCTTTGCCAATTCCACAAGGGTGGCTTGCTTGAAAACTGAGGGAAAGCCGTATCCTGTGAGATGATTTCCGGAAACAAAGGATTTCTCAGCTTCTTTCTCTTTGTTTTCAGGATATTTCCTTTCCTCCTATAGTGTTCCAAAGGATCTGAAATATCTGTTCTCAATTCCACAGAAATAAGGCTAGAAAGAATCCACAGAGAATGCAGATGTAACTCTGGCCAGGACAAGATTAACAGAACACTAAGCAGTTTCTCAAAGAAGCTTCTGAATTTCCAGCTGAGGATATTTCCTTTTTCACCCATAGCCCTCTATGGGTTTCCATATATCCACTTGTCATTTTCTAAGAAGTGTCTTGGCGAGAAGGCTTCCTGGGGAAGCTGTAACTCTGTAGAGATGATTCTAGAACACAAAGAAGTTTGTCGGAAGCTTCTTTGCTTTGTTATCGGGAGAGTTATTTCCTTTGGCCTATAGTCTTCAAAGGGATCCGAGAATGTCTGTTTCAAGATTCCACGAAATAAAGGGTAACAAAAGAGATCCACAGAAATACAAGATGTAACTCTGAGATAAATTAACTTAATTATACTAAGCAGTTTCTCCAAGCTTCTTTCCAGATTTCATCTGAGGATATTTCCTTTTTCCTGTAGCCCTCTAGGGTCTTCCAATATCCACTTGCCAATTCCACAGGGGAGCTGTCTTAGAGAAAGGCTTCTTGAGGCAAACCTATAACTCTGTGAGATGATTTCACAGAACACAAAAGGATTTCCTCAAACTTCTTTCTCTTTAATTTTCGGAGGATATTTCCTTTAGCCGTTATAGTCTTCAAAGGATCCGAATATGGGTTCTCAGATTCCACAGAAATAAGGCTAGCAAAGAGAGATCCATGAAATACGGATGTAACTCTGTAGAGATGAATTAACAGAACACTAAAAGCAGTTTCTCAGAAATCTTCTTTCCAAGATTTCATCTGAGGATATTTCCTTTCACCCATAGCCCTCTATGGGCTGCAAATATCACTTGCCAATTCCACAAGAACTGTCTTAGCAAATGTCTTCTTTTGCAGGAAACCTGTAACTCTGTGAGAGAGATGATTTCCACAGAACACAAGAAGATTTCTCAAAGCTTCTTTCTCTTTCTTATCAGATATTTCCAACTGGCCTATAGTCTTCAAAGGATCCGAAATATCTATCCCTCATTCCACAGAAACAAGGCTAGCATAGAGATCCACGAAATACAGATGTAACTCTGTGAGATGAATTTACAGAACACTCAGCACTTTCTCAGAAAGCTTCTTTCAAGATATCATCTGAGGATATTTCTTTTCCTATAGCCCTCTAAAGGCTTCCAAATATCCTTGGCCAATTCCACAGAACTTGTCTTGGCGAAGGCTTCTTGCGGGGAAAGCTGTAACTCTGTGAGATGATTTCACAGAACACAAAGAAGTTTCTCAAGCTTATTTCTCTTGCTATCGGAGGATATTTCATTTGTCTATAGTCTTCAAAGGGATACGTAATATCTGTTCTCATATTCCCACAGAAATAGACTAGCAAAGATCCCGAAACAGATGTAACTCTGTGAGATGAATTAACAGAAAACTAAGCAGTTTACTCCAAACTTCTTTCAGATTTCTCCTAGGGATATTTCCTTTTTCACCATGGCCCTCTGTAGGCTTCAAATATCCACTTTGCCAATTCCACAGAACTGTCTTGGTGAGCTTCTTTGGGAAGCTGTAACTCTGTGACATGATTTCACAGAACACAAAGTTTCTCAAGCTTCCTTCTCTTTTCCTGTCGGAGGATATTTTCCTTTGGCCCTATAGTCTTCAAAGGGATCGAAATATCTGTTCTCAGATTCCACAGAAATAAGCCTATGAAATCCACGAAATACAGATGTAACTCTGTCAGTGGAAGTCACACATCTGGAGCAGTTTCTCAAGCTTCTATCAGATTTCAACTGAGGATGTTCCTTTTTCATAGCCCTCCAAGGGCTTCCAAATATCCTTTCCAATTCCACAAGAACTGTCTTGCTTGAGGGCTTCTTAGGTGGAAGGCTGCTGTAGCTCTGTGAGATGATTTACATGAGAACACAAAAGAAGATTCTCAAAGCTTCTTTGTCTTTTTATCGGAGGATATTTCAGCTGAAGCCCTACCATAGTCTTCAAAGTCAGGAATGTCTGTTCTCAAGATTTCACCAGAAATAAGGCTAGCAAAGAGATCCATGGGAAATGCAAGATGCTTAGCTCTGTGGATAGATGCTGGGACACTAAGCAGTTTCTGAAGCTTATTTCCAGATTTCAATAGGGATATTTCCTTTTTCAACGCTAGCCCTCCTATAGGCTAAATATCATGGCCAATTCCACAAAAACTATCTTATGAAGCTACTTGCGGGAAAGCTGTAGCTCTGTGAGATGATTTCACAGAACACAAAGTTCACAGAAAGCTTCCTTCTCTTTGTTATGGAGGATGTTGCTTTGGCCTAGAGTTTTCAAGAGGGATCCAGAAATATCTGAATTCAGAATCTGAAATAAGGCTAGCAAAGATCCACGAGAAATACAGATGTAACTCTGTGAGTGGAAGTCACATCACAGAACAGTTTCTCAGCTTCTTTCTCTTCGTTACGGAGGATATTTCTTGGCCCTATAGTCTTCAAAGGGATCCATTATCTGTTCTCAGATTCCCACAGAAATAAGGCTAACGAGAGATCCATGAAATACAAAGATGTAACTCTATCCAGATGAATTAACAGAACTTTTAAGCAGTCTCTCAAGCTTCCTTCAAGATATCACCGAGGATATTTCATTTTCAACATAGCCGTCTATGGGCTTCAAATATCCATACCAATTCCACAGAACTCTCTGCTTGAAAAGGCTTCTTCAGGGCTTCTTAACTCATGAGATGATTCTAGAACTGAAAAGAAGTTCTCAAGCTTCTTTCCTCTGTTCTCCCGGAGGATATTTTCCTTTGGCCATGCATAGTCTTCAAAGGGATCCAGGAAATATCTGTTCTCAAATTCCACAGAAATAAAGATAGCAAAGAGATCCACGAAATGCAGATGTAACTCTGGGAGATGAATTAACACAACACTAAAGGTGTTTCTCCAGAAGCTTCTTTCCAGATTTCATGTGAGGATATTTTGCTTTTTAACCATAGCCCTCTATGGGCTTCAAATCACTTTACCAATTCTACAGAACTATACGTAGCTGAGAAGTCTTCTTAGGGGAAGCTATAACTCTGTGAGATAATTTCCACACAACACAAAAGTTTCTCAGAAAGCTTCTTTCTCTTTATTTTAGGAGGATATTTCAGCCCTGCCTCAAAGGGATCCAGAATATCCTATTCTCATATTCCACAGAAATAAGGCTAGCAAAACAGATCCACGAAATAAGATGTAACTCTGTGAGATGCATTAAAAGAACTAAGCAGTTTCTCAGAATGCTTCTTTGGAATTTCATCTAGAGATATTTCCTCCCTCACCATAGTCCTTTATGGGCTTACAAATATCCTTTCGCAATTCCACCAAGAACTGTCTTAGCAAATGGCTGAGGGGAAGCTGCCAACTCTGTGAGATGATTTCACAGAACACAAAGAAGTTTCTCAGAAAGCTTCTTTCTCTTTGTTTTCGGAGGATATTTCCTTTGGCCCTATAGTCTTCAAGGGATCCGAAATATCTGTTCTCACATTCCACAGAGAAGTGGGAAAGAGATCCAGAAACACAGATGTAACTCTGTGAGATGAATTCACACAACACTAAAGCAGTTTCTTGAAAGCTTCTTTCAGATTTCATCTGAGATATTTCCTTTCACCGCAGCCCTCTATTGGCTTCCAAATATCCCTTTTGCAATCCACAGGAACTGTCTAGGCGAAGGCATCTTCCCGGGGGAAAGCAGTAACTCCTGTGAGTTGATTTCACAGGACACAAGAAGTTTCTCCAGAAGCTTCTTTCTCTTTTATTACTGGAGGGATATTTTCTTTGACCCTATAGTCTTCAAAGGGAATCAGAATATCTGTTCTCAGAATCCACAGAAATAAGGCTAGCAAAGAGATCCACGAAATACAGAAGTAACCCAGGAGTGGAAGTCACACATCACAGAGTAGTTCTCAAAGCTTCTTTCAGATTTCAGCTGAGGGATGTTTCCTTTTTCACTTTCTAGAGTCCTCTGGGGTTCCAAATATTCTTTTATGATTCCACAAGAACTGTCTTGGCAGAAGGCTTCCTGAGGGGATAGCTGTAAAGTCTGTGAGGGTGATTTCACAGAACTGAGAAGTTTCTCAGAGAGAACTTCTTTCCTCTCCTATATTACAGAGATCTTCTTTGGCCTATAGTCTTCAAAGGGATCCGATATATCTGTTCTCAAGATTTCCACAGAAAAAAGGCCTAGCAAAGGAATCCACGAGGCTAGATGTAACTCTGTAGGATGAATTAACAGAACACTAAAGCAGTTTCTCAGAAGCTTCTTTCCAGATTTCATCTGAGGATATTTCCTTTTTCACCCTTACCTGTAAAATTTTAAAATTTCACTTTGCCAATTCCAGAATAGCTGTCTTAGGGAAGGAAACTGCTTGAGGGGAAAGCTGTCTGTGAGATGATTTCACAGAACACAGAAATTTCTCCAGAAACTTCTTTCTCTTTGTTATCCCGAGGAGGATATTTCCTTTGGCCTATAGTCTTCAAAGGGATCCGAAATATCTGTTCTCATTCCACAAATTAAAAGGCCAGCAAAGAGAGAGATCCACGAAAATACAGATGTTACTCCTGTAGGATAAGATTAACAGAACATGGCAGTTTCTCAGAAAGCTACTTTCCAGGAGTTTCATCTGGGATCTTCCTTTTTCACCACATAGCCCTCTAAGTGGCTGAATATCACTTTGCAATTACACAGGAATTATCAGCGAAGGCTTCTTGAGGTGGCTGTAACTCTGTGAGATGATTTCACAGGAACACAAAGAAGTTTCTCAAGCTTCTTTCTCCCTTGGATATCAAGAGGATGTTTCCTTTGGCCCTATAGTCTTCAAGGGATTCCAAATATCTGTTCTCAGATTCACAGCAATAATTCTAGCAAGAGATCACGAAATACTATTATAACTCTGTGAGATGAATTAACACAACACTAAAGGCAGTTTCTAGAGCTAGCCTTTCAGGTTTCATCTAGGGATATTTCCTTTTTTCAACATAGCCTTCTATGAGCTTCCAAAATATCACCTTGCCAATTCACAGAACTGTCTTAGCGAAGACTTCTTGAAGGGAAAGCTAACTCTGTGAGATGATTTAACCAGAACACAAGGGTTTCTCAAGCTGCCTGCTTTGTTATCGGAGGATATTTCCTTTGGCCTACTATAGTCTTCAAAGGGATCAAGAAATATCCTGTTCTCACATTCCACAGAAATAAAAGGTTAGCAAGAGATCCACGAAATGCAGCTGTAACTCTGTAGGATGAATTTACAGAACACTAAAGTAGTTTCTCAGATAGCTTCTTTCTAGATTTCATCAGGTATATTTCCTTTCTCACGTAACCCCTCCTATAGATTTAGAAATATCAGCACCAATTCCAAGAACTTCTATCTTAGCCAAAGGCTTCTTAGTGAGCTGTAACTCTCTGAGATGATTTCACAGAACAGAAGAGTTTCTCAGAAGCTTCTTTCTCTTTCTTATCGGAGGATATTTCCTTTGGCCCTATAGTCTTCAAAGGGATCCAGAGAATATCTGTTCTCACATTTCTACAGAAATAAGGCTATGAGAGATCCAAAATACAGATGTAACTCTGTGAGTGATCACATATCTCAGAGCAGTTCCTCAACCGGCTTCCTTCAGATTTCATCTGAGGGACATTTCCATTTCAGCATAGCCCTCTATGATCTTCCAAATATCTCTTTGCCAATTCCACAAGAACTGTCTTAACTGAAAGGCTTCTTGAGGGGAAAGCTGTAACTCTGTGAGATGATTTCAGAACAAGAAGTTTCTCAAGAAGCTCTTTCTCTTTATTCTCAGGAGGATATTCCTTTAGCCTATAGTCTTCAAAGGATCAGAAATATCTATTCTCAGATTCCACGCTTAATAAGGCTAGCAAAGAGATCCATAGAAATACAGATGTAACTCTCTGTGAGATGAATTAACACAACACTAAAGCAGTTTCTGAAAGCTACTTTCCAAGATTTCATCTTAGGATATTTCAACTTTTCTTGCCTTAGCCCTCTGCAGGCTAAAATATCACTTTTCCAGTTCCACAAGAACTGTATAAGCGAAAGTCTTCTTAAGGGAAAAATTAACTCTAATAAAGAATGATTTCAGAGAACACAAAAGAACTTTCTCAGAAAGCTTCTTTCTCTTTGTTATCGGAGGATATTTCCTTTGGCCCTATAGTCTTCAAAGGGATCCGAAATATCTGTTCTCATTCCACAGAAATAAGGCTAGCAAAGATCTGAGAAATAGATGCCAACTCTGTAGATGAATTAACACAACACTAAGCAGTTTCTCAAAGCTTTTTCCAGCTTTCATCTGAGGATATTTCTTTTCACCATCGCCCTCTATGGGCTTCCAAATATCTTTGCCAATTCCACAAAACTGTCTGCTTGAAAAGACTTCTTAGAGAGGAAGCTGAATCTCTGTGAGATGATTTCACAGAACACAAAGAAGTTCCTCAAGAGAAACTGCTTTCTTTGTTATCGGAGGATATTTCCTTTGGCCCTATAGTCTTCAAAGGGATACAGAAATATCTGTTCTCAGATTCCACAGAAATAAGGCTAGCAAAGAGATCCACGAAATACAGATGTAACTCTGTGAGATGAATTAACACAACACTAAGCAGTTTCTCCAAGCTTCTTTTTCAGATTTCATCTAAGGATGTTCCTTTTCTGCATAGCCCACTCTGTGGCTTCCAAATATCCTTTTGCCAATTGCACAAGAACTGTCTTAGCTGAAAGGCCTCTGGAGGCTGCTTAACTCTGTGAGATGATTTCACAGAACACAAACAAGTGTCTTAGAAAGCTTCTTTCTCTTGCTTTATTTATCGGAGGATATTTCCTTTGGCTCTGTAGTCTTCAAAGGCCAGAAATATCTGTTCTCAGATTCCACAGAAATAAGGCTATGAGAGATCCACAGAAATACAGATGTAACTCTGTGAGATGAATTAATAGAACATAAGCAGTTTCCCAAAGCTTCTTTCCAGATTTCATCTGAGTATACTTCCTCTTTCACAATAGCTCTGTAACTAGGCTTCCAAATATCCTTTGCCAATTCCAAAGAACTGTCTTGGGGAAGGCTTCTTGGGGGAAAGCTGTAACTCTGTGAGATGATTTCACAGAAAACAAAGAAGTTCCTAAGAAGCTTCTTTCTCTTTATTATCGGAGGATATTTCCTTTGGCCCTATAGTCTTAAAAGGGATCGGAAATATCTGTTCCTCAGACTCCACAGAATAAGATAGCAAAGAGATCTACAGAAATACAGATGTTACTCTATTGAGATGAATGAACAGAACACTAAGCAGTTTCTCAAGCTATTTCCAGATTTCGTCTGAGGATATTTCCCGTTTCACCATACCCCTCAATGGGCTTCCAAATATCACTTTGCCAATTCCGAAAAAGAACTGTCTTAGTAAAGGCTTCTTGAGAAGCTGTAGCTCTGTGAGAGGATGATTTTCCTGGAACACAAGAGTTTCTTAGAAGCTTCTTTATTTTATTATCGGAGGATATTTCATTTTGGCCCTATAGTCTTCAAGGATCACGAAATATCTGTTCTCCTCTGCACAGAAAAAGGCTACCAAAGAGATCCACGAAATACAGATGTAACTCTGTGAGATGAATTAACAGAACATACTAAAAGCAGTTTCTCAGAAAGCTTCTTTCAGATTTCAGGCTGGGATATTTGCTTTCTCAACACACAGCCCTCTATGGGCCAAAATATCCACTTTATAATTCTAGACAGCTTAGCGAAAGGCTTCTTGAGGGGGAAGCTGTAACTCTGTGAGATGATTTCACAAAACACAAAGAAGTTTCTCAGAATAGCTTCTTTTCTCTTTGTTATCTGTGGATATTTCCCTTTGGCTATCCTAGTCTACAAAGGGATCCGAAGTATGTGTTCTCGATTCCACAGAA
Organism: Papio anubis; assembly: GCF_008728515.1. Classification (NCBI taxonomy): domain Eukaryota; kingdom Metazoa; phylum Chordata; class Mammalia; order Primates; family Cercopithecidae; genus Papio; species Papio anubis. Next base: position 32,142 of record NW_022168184.1, read on the forward strand.
ATGAAATTAACAAGAGATCCACGAAATACAGATATTTACAATGTGAGATGAGTGCCTAACACTAAGCAGTTTCTCAAGCTTCTTTCCAGATTTCATCTAGGGATATTTCCTTTTTCACCACTTAGACCTCTATGGGCTTCAAATATCCCCTTGCCAATTCCACAAGAAAGAGTATTAGCTAAAAGGCCTCGGCAGGGAGTGTAAGTAACTCTGTGAGATGATTTCACAGAACACAAGAAGTTTCTCAGAAAGCTGCTTTCTCTTTTCTCGAGGATATTTTGCTTTGGCCCTATAGTCTTCGGGATCCAGAAATATCTGTTCTCAGATTCCACAGAAATAAGGCTAGCAAAGAGATCCACAGAAATACAGATTCTTAACTCTGTTGAATAAATTAACAGAGACACTAAGCAGCTTCTCAGAAATCTTCTTTCCAGATTTCAGCTAGGTTTACTTCTCTTTCCCAATAGCCCTCTATGGGGCTTCAAATATCACTTGCCAATTCACAAGAACTGTCTTAGCGAAGACTTCTTGAGGGAAAACTGAAACTCTGTGAGATGATTCACAGAACACAAAGTTTTATGGAAGCTTCTTTCTCTTTTATTATCGGAGGATATTTCCTTTAGCCCTCTCAGTCTTCAAAAGGATCCGAGAATATTTGTTCTCAGATTCCACAGTAAGCCTAGCAAAGAGATCCCACGAACTACAGCTGTAACTCTGTGAGATGAATTAACAGAACACTAAGCAGTTTCTCAGAAAGCTTCTTTGTTCAGCTAGAGATGTTCCTTTTCATTATAGCCCTCTATAGGCCCAAATATCTTTGCTGATACACAAGAACTGTCACCAGCGAAAGGCTTCTTGAGGGAAAGCTGTAACGCTGTGAGATGATTTCAGAACACAAAGAAGTTCTCAAAGCTTCTTTCTCTTTAATGCTCAGATGCTTCCCTTTGGCCTATAGTCTTCAAAGGGTTCGAAATATCTGTTCTCAAATTCCACAGAAATTAGGCTGTAGAGAGATCCACTAAATACAAGATGTAACTCTGTGAGATGAATTAACACAACACTAAGCAGTTTCTCAGAAGCTTTTCCAGATTTCAGCTGAGGATATTTCCTTCTTCACTTGCGGCCTCTATAGGCTTCAAATATCACTTTCCCAATTCCACAAGAACTGCCTTAGCGAAAGCTTCCTGGGGGAAAGCTGTAACTCTCTGAGATGATTTCACTTAGCACTGAAGTTCTCAAAGCTTCTTTCTTTATTGTCGGATCTTCCTTCTTCATAGTCTTCAAAGGGATGCAGAAATATCTGTTCTCAGATTCCACAGAAACAAAGGTAGCAAAGAGATCCACGAAATACAGATGTAACTCTGTGGGATGAATTAACCTAACCTCAGCAGTTTCTCAAGAGCTTGTTTCAGATTTCATCCTGAGGATGTTTCCTTTTCACCATAGCCCTCTAATTGGTTTCCAAATATCCAGCTGCCAGTGCACAAGAACTGTCTTAGCGAAAGGCTTCTTGAGGGAAAGCTGTAACTCTGTGAGATGATTTCACAGAACACAAGAAGTTTCTCGAAGCTACTTTCTCTTTTTTATACTTGGGATATTTCCTTTGGCCCTATAGTCTTTAAAGGGATCCGAAATATCTGTTCTCAGATTCCACAGAAATATAAGGAGGCTAGAAAGAGATCCACGAAATACAGATGAAACTTCCTTTGAGATGAATTAACAGAACATAACGGTTTCTCCAGAAGCTTCTTTCAGATTTCATCTGGGGAAATTTCCGTTTCACGATAGCCCTCAATGGGCTTCCAAATATCACTTTGCCAATTCCACAAAACTGTCTTAGCCAAGGCTTCTGGAGGAAAGCTGTAACTCTGTGGATGATTTCACAGAACACAAAGAAGTTTCTCAGAAAGATTCTCTTTGTGTCGGGGAGGATGTTCCTTTGGCCTGTAGTCTTCAAAGGGGCGAGAAATATCTATTTCTCACATTCCACAGAAGCCAAAGGCTATCAAAGAGATCCACGAAATACAGATGTAACTCTGTGAGATGAATTAACAAAAAGAACACTAAGCATTTCTCGAGCTTCTTTCCAGATTTCCAGGTGAGGATATTTCCTTTTTTCGACATAGCCCTCTATAGGTTCCAAATACTTTTACAATTCCACAAGAACTGTCTTGGGAAAGGCTTCTTGAGGCTATAACTCTGTAAGATGATTACACAGAACACAAAGAAGTTTCTCCAGAAAGCTTCTTTCTCTTTGATATCGGGAGGATATTTCCTTTGGCCCTATAGTCTTCAATGGGATCCGAAATATCTGTTCTCAGAAGCCACAGAAATAAGGCTAGCAAAGAGATCCACGAAATACAGATGTAACTCTGTGAGATAGTTAATAGAACACTAAGCAGTTTCTCAAGCTTCTTTCAGATTTCATCTGAGTATACTTCCCTCTTTCACCTATATGGGCTTCAAATATCACTTTGACAATTCCACAAGAACTGTCTTGGGGGAAAGGCTTCTTGAGGGGAAAGCTGTAACTCTGTGAGATATTTCACAGAACACAAAGAAGTTCCTCAAGCTTCTTTCTCTTTGTTATCGAGGAGGATATTTCCTTTGGCCCTATAGTCTTAAAGGGATCAGGAAATATCTGTTCTCAAATTCCACAGAAATAAGGCTAGCAAAGATCACAGAGAAATACAGATGTAACTCTGTGAGATGAAATAATAAAACACTAAGCAGTTTCTTAGAAAGCTTCCTTCAGATTTGAGCTAAGGATATTTCCTTTTCACCCATAGCCCTCTATGGGCTTCAAAATATCCTTTGCCAATTCCACAATAACTGTCTTGGGAAAGGCTTCTTGAGGGGAAAGCTGTAACTCTGTGAGAAGATTTCTAGAACACAAAGTTTCTCAAGCTACTTTCTCTTTGTTATCCCGGATATTTCCTTTAGCCCTATGATGCTGAGGGATCGAAATATCTGTTCTCAGATTCCACAGAAATAAGGCTAGCCAAAGAGATCCACGAAATACAGATGTAACTCTGTGAGTAGAAGTCACATATCACAGAGCAGTTCCTCAGCAACCTTCTTTCCAGATTTCATCTGAGGATATTTCCTTTTCACCATAGCCCTCTATGATCTTAGAAATATCTCTTTGCAAATTCCACAAGAAGTGTCTTGAAAGGCTGCTTGAGAAGCTACTCTGTGAGATGATTTCAGAGAACACAAAGAAGTTTCTCAAAGCTTCTTTCTCTGTTATCGGAGGGATATTTCCTTTGGCCCCTATAGAATTTAAAAGGGATCAAGAAATATCTGTTCTCAGATTCCACAAAAATAAGGCTAGCAAAGAGACACACGAAATACAGATATTACTCAGTGAGATGAATTAACACAACACTAAGCAGTTTCTCAGCTTCTTTCCAGATTCTTCTGAGGATATTTCCATTTTCTACAGCCCTCAATGGGCTTCCAAATATCACTTGCCAATTCCACAAGAACTGTGTGTCTTAGCGATAGGCCTCTGGAGGAAGCTGTAACTCTGTGGATGATTTCTAAGAACACAAACAGGGTGTCTTAGAAAGCTTCTTTCTCTTTGTTATCGAGGAGGATATTTCCTTTGGCTGCAGCAGTCTTCAAAGGGCCGAAATATCTGTTCTCGAATTCCACAGAAATAAGGCTAGCAAAGAGATCCACAGAAATACAAAGATGTAATTCAATGAGATGATTAACAGAACACTAAGCAGTTTCTCAAGCTTCTTTCCAGATTCAGGTGGCGATATTTCCTTGCACCAGCATAGCCCTCTATGGGCTTCAAATAACTTACTTTTCAATTCCACAAGAACTGTCTTAGGGGAAAGGCTTCTTGAGGGGCTGTAACTCTGTGGTTCACAGAACACAAAGAAGTTTCTCCAGAAAGCTTCTTTCTCTTTGTTATCGTAGGATATTTCCTTTGGCTCTGTAGTCTTCAAAGGGATCGAAATATCTGTTCTCAGATTCCACAGAAATAAGGCTATGAGATCCACGAAATACAGATGTAACTCTGTGAGATGAATTAATAGAACACTAAGCAGTTTCCCAGAAAGCTTCTTTCCAGATTTCATCTGAGTATACTTCCTCTTTCACAATAGCTCTATATGGGCTTCCAAATATCACTTTGCCAATTCCAAAAGAACTGTCTTAGGGAAAGGCTTCTTGAGGGGAAAGCTGTAACTCTGTGAGATGATTTCACAGAAAACAAAGAAGTTCCTAAGAAAGCTTCTTTCTCTTTGTTATCGGAGGATATTTCCTTTGGCCCTATAGTCTTAAAGGGATCGGAAATATCTGTTCTCAGACTCCACAGAAATAAGGCTAGCAAAGAGATCCACGAAATACAGATGTTACTCTGTGAGATGAATGAACAGAACACTAAGCAGTTTCTCAGAAAGCTTATTTCCAGATTTCGTCTGAGGATATTTCCGTTTTCACCATACCCCTCAATGGGCTTCCAAATATCACTTTGCCAATTCCAAAAGAACTGTCTTAGCCAAAGGCTTCTTGAGGGGAAAGCTGTAACTCTGTGAGATGATTTCACAGAACACAAAGAAGTTTCTTAGAAAGCTTCTTTATTTTTGTTATCGGAGGATATTTCATTTGGCCCTATAGTCTTCAAAGGGATACGAAATATCTGTTCTCACTCTGCACAGAAAAAAGGCTACCAAAGAGATCCACGAAATACAGATGTAACTCTGTGAGATGAATTAACAGAACACTAAGCAGTTTCTCAGAAAGCTTCTTTCCAGATTTCAGGCTGGGATATTTGCTTTCTCAACACAGCCCTCTATGGGCTTCCAAATATCACTTTGCCAATTCCACAAGAACTGACTTAGCGAAAGGCTTCTTGAGGGGAAAGCTGTAACTCTGTGAGATGATTTCACAAAACACAAAGAAGTTTCTCAGAAAGCTTCTTTCTCTTTGTTATCTGTGGATATTTCCTTTGGCCCTCTAGTCTACAAAGGGATCCGAAATATGTGTTCTCAGATTCCACAGAAATGAAATTAACAAAGAGATCCACGAAATACAGATGTTACAATGTGAGATGAATTAACACAACACTAAGCAGTTTCTCAGAAAGCTTCTTTCCAGATTTCATCTGAGGATATTTCCTTTTTCACCATAGACCTCTATGGGCTTCCAAATATCCCCTTGCCAATTCCACAAGAAAAGTATTAGCTAAAGGCCTCGGCAGGGGAA
>NW_022168185.1:0-1180 GCF_008728515.1 Papio anubis
CCTTGTAGTATAGTTTGAAGTCAGGTAGTGTGATGACTTCAGCTTTGCTCTTTTGACTTAGGATTGTCTTGGAGATGCGGGCTCTTTTTTGGTTCCATATGAACTTTAAAGTAGTTTTTTCCAGTTCTGTGAAGAAAGTCATTGGTAGCTTAATGGGGATGGCATTGAATCTATAAATTACCTTGGGCAGTATGGCCATTTTCACAATATTGAGTCTTCCTCTCCCATTTGTTTGTGTCCTCTTTTATTTCACTGAGCAGTGGTTTGTAGTTCTCCTTGAAGAGGTCCTTCACATCCCTTGTAAGTAGGATTCCTAGGTATTTTATTCTCTTTGAAGCTATTGTGAATGGGAGTTCATTCATGATTTGGCTCTCTGTTTGTCTGTTACTGGTATATAAGAATGCTTGTGATTTTTGCATATTGATTTTGTATCCTGAGACTTTGCTGAAGTTGCTTATCAGCTTAAGGAGATTTTGGACTGAGATGATGGGGTTTTCTAAATATACAATCATGTCATCTGCAAACAGGGATAATTTTACTTCTTCTTTTCCTAACTGAACACCCTCTATTTCTTTCTCTTGCCTGATTGCCCTAGCCAGAGTTTCCAACACTATGTTGAATAGGAGCAGTGAGAGAGGGCATCCCTGTCTTGTGCCAGTTTTCAAAGGGAATGCTTACAATTTTTGTCCATTCAGTATGATATTGGCTGTGGGTTTGTCATAAATATCTCTTATCATTTTGAGATACGTTCCATCAATACCGAATTTATTGAGAGTTTTTTAACATGAGGGGATGTTAAAATTCGTCAAAGCCTTTTATGAATCTATGGAGATAATCATGTCGTTTTTGTCTTTGGTTCTGTTAATATGCTGGATTATGTTTATTGATTTGCATATGTTGAACCAGCCTTGCATCCTAGGGATGAAGCCCACTTGATCATGGTGGATAAGCTTTTTGATGTGCTGCTGGATTCAGTTTGCCAGTATTTTGTTGAGGATTTTTGCACCAATGTTCATCAGGGATATTGGTCTAAAATCCTCTTTTTTGGTTGTATTTCTGTCAGGCTTTGGTATCAGGATGATGTTGGCCTCATAAAATGAGTTAGGGAGGATTCACTCTTTTTCTATTGATTGGAATAGTTTCAGAAGGAATGGTACCAACTCCTCCTTGTAACTCTGGT
>NW_022168186.1:0-1180 GCF_008728515.1 Papio anubis
GCATTTCTCTGGAAATAGAAATCCAGTGTTTCTAAGTATTAATAGTCCTGCATTTTGGGCCATTCCCCATCTCTCAATATGTCATCCTGTCTTTCTTGTAACTTGTAATACATAAAACTTTCAGCATTGCAAGCATTTAAAAATATATACAGGTTAGTAAAACAAGAGAAGCTGATCTGAGTTTTCAAAATATCAAAATAGCCGAGCTTCTCAGGCCTCTGCATTTGTTAAGAGCAGAGAGGAGGCCGTCATGACTGGTCAGCTGTGTGATTGATGGCAGGTTCACATTATTGCCATGAGACTTTCAGACCTAGTAACAAACCTAATACCAAACACTGTACCTAACACTGTACCTGTTTGTTTGTACCTAATAACAAACACTGGTGCCTGGGGCGTGACTGCCCTCAGCATAACCTCTGCGCAGCAACTGCAGTTTGTCCATTTGCCAACATTCTGCATTTGTGAGAAGCAGTTTTGCTGCTTCCTCAGCCTCCAAGGGTATAACTGAGTTGATCACAACCCTCTTTGTCTCCAACCTTTCCTGTTTTTTGAATTGGATAAGATCTGTCCCTGTATTATGGGGGTTGATGTCAGCGTGACTCCGGTCAGTCCTCGGGCCTGAGAACACCCACATGGTTTGTTCATCTCCTGTAAAGACACAGGCAGCCCTTGTCCCCACGTTAGTAGTAAATCTACAGAAGCAAAGGTTTCTGTGGCTGCAGCTGGGAGGCAACGCCCTGGATGAAGCATCCGCTCCATGAGCTGCAAACTCAGCTTCTGCCTCTGCAGAATTGCTGCGGGTAAAACTTTCTATTGATAACGAAAGCAGCTTTTTCTGATGAACAGAAGGCAGAGAAAACAAAACAAATTGAGGCTTATTTTTCTCACGCAACAGTACAGTAAAAAAGCCGTCCTGAACCTTCAATTCGCGCTTACACAGGCGGGTCTATTAAGACACTACGGGCTGTGATAAATCTTTCTCCTAGTCATGCTTTTAAATCCCTGGCCTACTCACCAGTACCTGAATTTTTCCATAACCCGGAGCAGGAACTCCTGGGACCTCAGGAATGCCCCGAAAGTTCAGATGACTTTTGCCTAAAATTAATCCCATCTTCCTGGTGGCAAAGGTCCCCAAATGCCAGTGTCAATCCAGTTTGTTTCCTCTAAACATAACCCGTTC
>NW_022168187.1:0-1180 GCF_008728515.1 Papio anubis
GCAAGCTCCGCCTCCCGGGTTCACGCCATTCTCCTGCCTCAGCCTCCAGAGTAGCTGGGACTACAGGCGCCCGCCACCTCGCCCGGCTAGTTTTTTTTTTGTATTTTTTAGTAGAGACGGGGTTTCACCGGGTTAGCCAGGATGGTCTCGATCTCCTGACCTTGTGATCTGCCCGTCTCGGCCTCCCAAAGTGCTGGGATTACAGGCTTGAGCCACCGCGCCCGGCCTTTTTTTTTTTTTTAATAAAGTCTCGCTCTGTCACCCAGGCTAGCGTGCAGTGGCGTGATCTTGGCTCACTGCAACCTTCACCTCCCAGGTTCAAGTGATTCTCATACCTCCGCCCCCTGAGTAACTGGGACTACAGGCTTGTGCCACCATGCCTGGCTAATTTTTGTATTTTTAGTAGAGTTGGGGTTTCTCCATGTTGGCCAGGCTGGTCTCGAACTCCCGACCTCAAGTGATCCGCCTGCTTTGGCCTCCCAAAGTGCTGGGATTACAGGCGTGAGCCATCATGGCTGGTTCATACCAGACTTTTCTGCCCCCTGCTCAGGGTTGTTTCCTTGGCCTAGCTCTGGTGAACTACTTACCCATCAAAGCCCCAGCTCCTACTCCCCCTCCTCCAGAAAGCCTTCTCTGTATCCCTTCTGGGTTTTTTTCCCTTTTGTTTGAGACGGGGTCTCACTCTGTTGCCCAGGCTGGAGTGCAGTGGTGCAATCATGGCTCACTGCAGCCTTGACCTCCTGGGCTCAAGTGATCCTCCCATCTCAGCCTCCAGAGTAGCTGGGACCACAGGTGTGCACCACCACACCCACCTATTTTTTTTTTTTTTTGAGACAGAGTCTCGCTCTGTCGCCCAGGCTGGAGTGCAGTGGCCGGATCTCAGCTCACTGCAAGCTCCGCCTCCTGGGTTTATGCCATTCTCCTGCCTCAGCCTCCTGAGTAGCTGGGACTACAGGCGCCCGCCACCTCGCCCGGCTAGTTTTTTGTATTTTTTTGGTAGAGACGGGGTTTCACCATGTTAGCCAGGATGGTCTCGATCTCCTGACCTCGTGATCTGCCTGTCTCGGCCTCCCAAAGTGCTGGGATTATAGGCTTGAGCCACCGCGCCTGGCCTTTTTTTTTTGAGACGGAGTTTCACTCTTGTTGCCCAGGCTGGAGTGTAATGGCACGATCTCAGCTT
>NW_022168188.1:0-1180 GCF_008728515.1 Papio anubis
ACTTCCACTCACTGAGTTACAGCTGTATTTCGTGGAGCTGTTTACAATCCTTATATCTGTGGTATCGGATAACTGATATTTCTGATCCCTTTGAAGACTATAGGGCTAAAGGAAATATCCTCCGATCAAAATGAGAAAGAAGCTTTCTGAGAAACTTCTTTGTGATCTGTGAATTCATCTCACAGAGTTACAGCTTTCCCCTCCAGAAGCCGTTCGCTAAGACTGTTCTTGTGGAATTTGCAAAAGGATATTTGGAAGCCCATAGATGCCTATGGTGAAAAGGAGAATATCATCAGATGAAAACTTTTAAGAAGCTTTTTGAGCAACTGCTTTGTGATGTGTGACTTCCACCCACTGAGTTACAGCTGTATGTCGTTGAGCTGTTTGCTAGCCTTATTTCTGTGGAATCTGAGAACTGGTATTTGGGATCACTTTGAAAACTATAGGTCCGAATGAAATGTCCTCCAATCAAAATGAGAAAGAAGCTTTCTGAGAAACTTCTTTGAGATCTGTGAATTCATCTAACAGAGTTAAAGCTTTCCCCTCAAGAAGCCGTTCGCTAAGACTGTTCTTGTGGAATTGGCAAAGTGATATTTGGAAGCCCATGGAGAACCTTGGTGACAAGGGAAATATTCTCAGATAAAAACTGGAAAGAAGCTTTCTGAGAAACTGCTCTGTGTTCTGTTAATTCATCTCACAGAGTTACAGCTTTCCCTTCCAGTAGCCGTTCGCTAAGACTGTTCTTGAGGAATTTGCAAAGGGATATGTGGAAGCCCATAGAGGCCTATGGTGAAAAAGAAAATATCCTCAGATGAAAACTGGAAAGAAGCTTTCTGAGAAGCTGCATTGTGATGTGTGACTTCCACTCACTTAGTTGCAGCTGTATTTCGTGGAGCTGTTTGCTAGCTTTATTTCTGTGGAATCTGAGAACTTATATTTCGGATCCCTTTGAAAACTATAGGTCCAAAGGAAATAACCTCCGATCAAAATGAGAAAGAAGCATTCTGAGAAACTTCTTTGTGATCTGCAAATTCATCTCACAGAGTTACAGCTTTCCCCTCAAGAAGCCTTTCGCTAAGACAGTTGTTGTAGAATTTGCAAAGTTATATTTGGAAGCCCATGGAGGCCTATGGAGAAAAGGGAAATATCCTTAGATAAAAACTGGAAAGAAGCCTTCTGA
>NW_022168189.1:0-1180 GCF_008728515.1 Papio anubis
CTGGCAGTAGTGCAGCATGGGAAGGGATGGGGTGGGGCTGGTTGTGGGCCAGGAACCTTTCTGATGGGCTCTATCTGACTTCCAGGGCAACGGCAACAAGAGGAGGAAGGTGAGCAGCTGGGGCACTCACATTGGTTGAGGGTGGGGATGTGGATGTCACAGTCCACCCTGGGCAGGACACTCCCTGACTCCATCCTCTACATCTTAGTTTTACTGGGAGGGTTTGACACACACAGGAAGAGGAGACCTATCCCAGTGGAGAAAGTGGGAAAGGCACTGGAATCAAAGACCAATTCCTGCAGGAGGGGCTGTTCACATCCAACTCTGAGAACAGGCTGGGGGCTTCATGGTGCCTCTGCAGAGAACGGCCCCAGGGACCAGCCCTATCTCCCTGCCTGCCAAAGACCCCCTCAGCATCTTCCACCCAGGCCCTGTCAGCATCCTGTCCTCTGTCTCTAGGAGGTCCGAATTCTGCAGGAAATGCAGCTACTCCAAGTGGCTGCCATGAATTACAGGCTTCAGCCTCTGGAGAAATTTGTCACCTGTTTCTCAAGAATGGAGCAGCTCAGTGACAAGGAGAGGTGAGGGCCTGGCACATGGGCAGAGGGTGGAAGAAGGCTCTCCATTTTTTTTTTAAACGTAGTCTGGCTCTGTCGTCCAGGCTGCACTGCAGTGTCACCATCTCTGCTCACTGCAACATCTGCCTCCTGGGCTCAAGCCCTTCCTCAGCCTCCCAAGAAGCTGGGATTACTGCTATGCACCACCATGTCCGGTTGTTCTCTTGTTGTGGTGGTACATGTGGAGTTTCACGATGATGTCCAGGCTGGTCTCAACCTCCTGGCCTCAAGCAATCCACCCACCTCAGCCTCCCAAAGTACTGACAGCACAGGTGTGAGCCACCCAACCTGGCCTAGAGGAGGCTGTCTGTGGACAGCTGCAGAGAGCCTATGGCCATGACTCCACCACTAGCATCAAGCCCTGTTGCACAGGGACTGCTGGGGACCCAGGATTCCAGCTGGGCAGGCACTGAGAGGGGACCTGATGTGTGGCTCATGGTGGCCTCACAGCTGCCTCTCTGTCCTGCAGTTACAAACTGTCCTGTCAGCTGGAGCCCGAATCCCAGTAGGCTGGAAACATCCTGCAGTGGCTGGGGCCCTATTGGGATGCTGGCCAGAACACC
>NW_022168190.1:0-1180 GCF_008728515.1 Papio anubis
TAGGGCCAAAGGAAATGTCCTCCGATAAAAAAGAGAAAGAAGCTTTCTGAGAAACTTCTTTGTGTTCTGTGAAATCATCTCACAGAGTTACAGCTTTCCCCTCAAGATGTCTTTCGCTAAGACAGTTCTGGTGGAATTGGCAAAGTGATATTTGGAAGCCCATAGAGGGCTATGGTGAAAAAGGAAATATCGCCGGATGAAATCTGGAAAGAAGCCTTCTGAGAAACTGCTGAGTGTTCTGTTAATTCATCTCACAGATTTACCTCTGTATTTCGTGGATGTCTTTGCTAGCCTTATTTCTGTGGAATCTGAGAACAGATATTTCGGATCCCTTTGAAGACTATAGGGCCAAAGAAATATCCTCCGATAACAAAGAGAAAGAATCTTTCTGAGAAACTTCTTTGAGTTCTGTGAAAACGTCTCACAGAGTTCCATCTTTCCCCTCGAGAAACCTTTTGCTTAGACAGTTCTTGTGGAATGGGCAAAGTGATATTTGGAAGCCCAAAGAGGGCTATGGTGAAAAGGGAAATATCCTCATATGAAATCTGAAAAGAAGCTTTCTGAGAAACTGCTGAGTGTTCGGTTAATTCATCTCACAGAGTTACATCTGTATTTCGTCGATCTCTTTGCTAGCTTTATTTCTGTGGAATCTGAAATCAGATATTTCGGATCCCTTTGAAGAACATAGGGATAAAGGAAATATCCTCAGATAACAAAGATAAAGAAGCTTTCTGAGAAACTTCTTTGTGTTCTCTGAAATCATCTCACAGAGTTACAGCTTTCCCATCAAGAAGCCTTTCGCTAACACAGTTCTTGTGGAATTGGTAAAGTGATATTTGGAAGCCCGTAGAGTGCTATGGTGAAAAAGGAAATATCCTCAGATGAAATCTGGAAAGAAGCTTTCTGAGAACCTGCTTAGTGTTCCTTTATTTCATCTCACAGAGTTACATCTGTATTTCGCGGATCTCTTTTCTAGCCTTATTTCTGTGGAATCTGAGAACAGATATTTCGGATCCCTTTGAAGAGTATAGGACCAAAGGAAATATCCTCAGATAACAAAGATAAAGAAGCTTTCTGAGAAACTTCTTTGTGTTCTCTGAAATCATCTCACAGAGTTACAGCTTTCCCATCAAGAAGCCTTTCGATAAGACAGTTCTTGTGGAATTGGCAAAGTGATATT
>NW_022168191.1:0-1179 GCF_008728515.1 Papio anubis
GCCACCACGTCTGGCTAATTTTTTGTATTTTTAGTAGAAACAGGGTTTCACTGTGTTAGCCAGGATGGTCTCGATCTCCTGACCTCATGATCTGCCCACGTTGGCCTCCCAAAGTGCTGGGCTTACAGGCGTGAGCCACCGTGCCCGGCCTATTTTTTTTTTTGAAGCAGAGTCTGGGTCTGTTACCCAGGCTGAAGTGCAATGGCACGTTCTTGGCTCACCGCGACCTCCGTCTCTCTTGGGTTCAAGTAATTCTGCCTCAACCTCCAAAGTAGCTGGGATTATAGGCATGTGCCACCACACCCGGCTAATTTTTGTATTTTTAGTAGAGACAGGGTTTCACCATGTTGGCCAGGCTGGTCTTAAACTCCTGACCTCAGGTGATCCATCTGCCTTGGCCTCCCAGAGTGCTGGAATTACAGGCGTGAGCTACTGTGCCCGGCCCCTTGTCCAGCCTTTAAAGACAGTAGGATTTTCTTTCTGTGGGAATCAGAATTTTCCAGGGTGCCATGTGGGGCAGTTATGTAAATGAAGCACCCCAGATCCCTATAGTCTCCTTGGATTTTGATCCAACACAGAAAAATTATCATTTATTTATTTATTTATTTATTTTTTAGAGACAGGGTCTTGCTCTGTCACCCAGACTGGAGTGCAGGGGCACAGTCATACCTCATTGCAGCCCCCATCTCCTGAGCTCAAGTGATCCTCTTGCCTCAGCAAGTAGCCAGGACTACAGGCACGTTCCACCACCATGCCCAGCTAGTTTGTTTTTTTTTTTTTTTAGTTTTGTAGAGGCGAGGTCTCACTATGTTGCCCGGACTGGTCTCTTACTTCTGGGCTCAAGCCTCAGAAAGTCATCTTTGCCCAAATGTACGATTAATTTGGGGGTAGGCTTTGCCACCACTATCTCACTGGTTCTTCCCTATACCACTGTGGGATAGGGCTGTCTCTTTCCCCATCCTTGAAATGAGGAAACAGGTCTGAAAATCCAGGCAACTCCATCTTCTCCCATCAACCCTGAAGCCCTAGCACAAGGCTGGGCATCCAGCCAGCCCCCGGGAAGTTTGGTTGGACTGGATGATTGAACTAGGTCATGTTTCTAAGTCCTAACCCCCCAGGAACATCCCATTCATTCGGTCTGCAAATATACTTTTTTTTTTTTTTTTTTTTTTTTTTTTT
>NW_022168192.1:0-1179 GCF_008728515.1 Papio anubis
TCAGGCAGCAACACTCGCTGTTCAGCAATATTCTATCTTCTGCAGCCTCTGCTGCTGATACCCGGGCAAACAGGGTCTGGAGTGGACCTCAAGCAATCTCCAACAGACCTACAGCTGAGGGTCCTGACTGTTAGAAGAAAAACTTACAAACAGAAAGGCCACCCACACCAAAACCCCATCAGTACATCACCATCATCAAAGACCAAAGGCAGATAAAACCACAAAGATAGAGGAAAAGCAGTGCAGAAAAGCTGGAAATTCAAAAAATCAGAGCACATCTCTCCCTGCAAAGGAACACAGCTCATCACCAGCAATGGATCAAAGCTGCACAGAGAATGATTTTGACGAGTTGAGAGAAGAAGGCTTCAGTCCATCAAAATTCTCAGAGCTAAAGGAGGAACTACGTACCCAGCACAAAGAAAAAAAAATCTTGAAAAAAGAATGGAAGAATGGATAATTAGAATAATCAATGCAGAGAAGGCCATAAACAAACTGACAGTGATAAAAACCATGACACGAGAAATATGTGACAAATGGACAAGCTCCAGTAACTGACTTGATCAACTGGAAGAAAGTGTATCAATGATTGAAGATCAAATGAATGAAAAGAAGCGAGAAGAGAAGTCTAGAGAAAAAAAGGAAAAAGAAATGAACAAAGCCTCAAACAAATATGGGATTATGTGAAAAGACCAAATCTATGTTGATTGGTGTGGCTGAAAGTGAGGGGGAAAATGGAACCAAGTTGGAAAACACTCTTCAGGATATCAGCCAGGAGAACTTCCCCAACCTAGTAAGGCAGGCCAACATTCAAATTCAGGAAGTACAAAGAATGCCACAAAGATACTCCTCAAGAAGAGCAACTCCAAGACACATAATTGTCAGATTCATCAAAGTTGAAATGAAGGAAAAAATGTTAAGGGCAGCCAGAGAGAAAGGTTGGGTTACCCACAAAGGGAAGCCCATCAGACTAACAGCAGATCTCTCCGCAGAAATTCTACAAACCAGAAGATAGTGGGGGCTAATATTCAACATTCTTAAAGAAAAGAATTTTCAACCCAGAATTTCATATCCAGCCAAACTAAGTTTCATCAGTGAAGTAGAAATAAAACCCTTTATAGACAAGCAAATGCTTAGAGATTTTGTCACCACCAGGCCTGCCTTACAAGAGACACTGAAGGA
>NW_022168193.1:0-1179 GCF_008728515.1 Papio anubis
ATCTGCAAACAAGGATAATTTGACTTCTTCCTTTCCAGTTTGGATACCCTTCATATCTTGTCTTATTGCTCTAGCTAGGACTTCCAGTTTAATAACAGCAATGAAAGTGGACATCCTTGTCATTTTCCAGACCTCAGAGGAAAAACTTTAAGTTTCTTCCCATTCAGTATGATACTAGCTGTGGGTCTGCGATACATGGCTTTTATTATGTTGAAGTATGTTCCTTCTATCCCCAGTTTTTTGAAATTTTTTATGATGAAGGGATATTGAATTTTATCAGATGCCCTTTCAGCATCAATTAAAATGATCATATGGTTTTTGTCCTTCATTCTGTTGATATGATGTACGATATTGATTGATTTTTGTGTGTTGAAGCATCATTGCATCCCTGGGATAAAGCCACTTGGTTATGATGAATGGTTTTTAATGTGTGTTGAGTTCAATTTGCTAGTATTTTTTTGAGGGGTTTTTCATCAATGTTCCTCGGAGATATTGGCCTGGAGTTTTCTTGTTTTGACATATCTTTATATGGTTTTGGTATCAGGGTAATACTGGCCTTGTTGAATGAGTTCTGATGCATTCCCTCCTCCTGTATGTTTTAGAATAGTTTGAGTAGAATTAATATTAGTTGTTTAAATGTTTGGTGAAATTCAGCAGTGAAGCCATCATATCCTGGACTTGTCTTTGCTGGGAGACTTCTTCTTATATCGGTTTTGATCTCATTACTTGTTATTGGTCCATTCAGGTTTAGAATTTCTTCATAGTTCAATCTTGATAGGTTGTATGCGTCTAGGAATTCATCCATTTCTTCTACGTTTTTTAATTTATTGCCATATAGTAGCTCATAGTAGCCTCTAATGAGCCTTTGGATTTCTGCAGCATCAGTTGTAAAGCCTCCTTTTTCTTTTTTTTTTTAAATTTTTTTATTTTTAGAGATGGGGGTATCACAATGTTTCCCAGGTTGGTCTCAAACTCCTGGCTCAAGCAGTCCTCCTGTCTCAGCCTCCCAAAGTGCTGGGATTACAGGCGTGAGCCACTGCACCTGGCCATAATGTCTCCTTTTTCATCTCTGAATTTATTTATTTGGGTCGTCTTTTTTTTCCCCCTAGTCTGGCTAAAGGTTTGTAGATTATGTTTATGTTTTCAAAAAATAAACTTTTCATTTCATTGATCTTTGGT
>NW_022168194.1:0-37265 GCF_008728515.1 Papio anubis
CGCACCCGGCCGCTTTCTTTCATTTATTTAAGCAATTTGTTTTTTCTGTGCTAAGAATGAGCCAGATTTATTATTACTCTTTCCCCCCCACCACCCTTTGCTGGCTTGGCTTTATGTCAGTCACACTGGCCAGAACAGGGTAAATTTTTTAGCTTCTCTGCCTTAGGGAGAACCTGTCTTTATTGATTAAAAGTGAGATGATATATCCAGTCTTTGGCGTCATGTTTCTATGCCACCTAGACTAGGGGAGCGGTGAGCACCTTTTCTCTGGAGCCTGCCTCTCCTGCCTGTGTTGAGTATCAAGGCTACAGGGCCAGCTGTGGGAGCCTGCAGGAAAGGGTTTGAGTGCCTGGTATGTACGAGCTCTGGGACAGAGCTGTGCCCACTGGGGGCCGCTGTCTGGAACCATAGCCTTCCTGGTGAGACGAGAGGTTCTTTAGAGAGCTGAAATCATGCCCTCCCAGGGCAGGCAGTTTCACCAACTTGTGCTTTGGGAGGAGTGGATTCTGCCGGTCATGGCAATGGTGCTGATACCCGCATGGTCACCCCTCCGGTCGCTGATAAGCTGACCCACCTCTGTGGTCATGAGCTGGACATGAGGACCTGTGGTAGTTCCACAGGCCTTTGCTGCAGAGAGGGTCCTCACTCAGCTGCAGGTGGCACGGTGGCCACCTTGGCACATGGGGTCACGTCAGTGGCTTGACCGCCTGGTGCCTCCTGGAGAGCAGCCGCTGGCCGTTACCTTAGATGTTCACATCTAAACCAGCTCCAGAGGTTGCAGTGAAAACTCCCAGCCCTGTTGGGGACTCCTTAGTTCAGCTTGGCACAGAACCTCAGAAAACAGTAGTTCTGTTCTGGGTTCTTCCTTCAGAACTGATTCCCAGTGCAGGGAAGGGAGCCAGAGGGACTGTGAGGTCGGCTGAAGCCTCCTGTGCCTCCCACTCGAGCTGAGGGCCATCTGTCTCCTGGGCTTCTCCCTGTTGTGTTCCCTGGTGCTGTGCTGGCCTTGCCGAGGCTGGCCCCGGCTCGTTCCCTGGACTTCCTTGGGCCCCGCGCTTGACCCCTGTTCATTGAATGCCATTAGGGTCCTGCCATCGCTGGCTTTGCTCTCCTTTAGCACCTTGTAGATGTCCACACGTGCTTCCACCCTCCCACCCCACACACGACGCAGCATTACCCTGGCCAGCGGCTGTGTTTTGCTGCAGGTTCCTTGCTGTAGCAGGGACGGGACCCCACCTCCTGCCCTGTCTGGCCACCGACTTCAGCAGAGGCTCGGCTGCCATGAGGGATACCAGTCATGGGAAAACTGGCCTCCCTTGCAGATTCACAGAGCAAGGTGGTTCTCACAGAGAAGTCAGTGCCTTTTTTGTATCTTATCTTTCACCACCAATTTGTTTCTTAACACCCAAGGAGCAAAGTGCTAGTGATGTTTGAACTGTAGCCTGGGGCTCTCGCTCCCATGGGGGACTCCTTGGGGAATTTCCTAGCAGGATCATGTATGTGCCCCTGCAGGGGGTTGTGTCTGCCGAGCACATCCCATTGTGTGGCAAGAATGGCTGAGGTCATGGGCTCTGCCTGACTTGTGCCACTCACAGCTGCTGTCCACGCAGGGCCACGCTTGGGATCAGCCTTCTTCTTGTCAGTGCTACTTTGACTAATTGCCTGAGGCACGGCCGGAGTGACTTGCTATTTTTAGAAGCTAATTGAGGCTTCAGATGCCATCTAGGTAATGAGGAGAGATTTAAGGAAAGCTGTATCTAAGCTCCAGCAAAGGCGGACTCTTCTGTCCCAGCTGTCACTTCATTTCTTTGGCAGATTCTTTTCCTCCCAAAATAATTGGTTGATGTATTCAAAACTGAGCACGCCTTCTAGTTAGAGGGCCAATTTGCAATGTGTAGAAGCCGAGATGGGGAGAGAAACAGGCAATTGGAAGAATTCCCGTCTTTGTGCTTAGCACACGGTCGGGGGCGTGGCTCAGGGCTGCATATCCAGAGGCCCCAGGAGGACCTGGGGTGGCTGGAGCTAGAGCGGGACCTGGTGTCAGAAGCAGGCGGGGCCAGGGATTCCCGAGAAAGGCTTGAGGTGTACTTGAAGTGAGCAAAGGGTTTTGAATGTTTTTTATAGATGGGTCTCCCGTCTGTGTGAAGAGATTGCAGGGTGCCGGCGTGGGAGCTGAGGCCCAGGCAGAGGCTTTGCAGAGTCCCAGGAGAGGGCGCTGCAGCCCGGACTGGTGTGTGGGTGGGAAGGCGGCCGATGCATTTCTCTGCTGTTTTTCTCCCCGCTGAGCTTGGGTCCTCATGGAGGGCGGATGGCAGACATTTCGCTCGGGGACCTGATGCCTATGCATCTGAAAGGCTTTCCCAGGTGCCTGGGTCTAAGAACCACCGTCTGCCTTTGAGTAGAGTTTCTATAAACGTAACATTCACCGATGGGTAGAAGATGACCACAACTCTAAAATCACAGGGAGCTTTTCAGAAGAAAATAGAAGAGCACATCTGTTCCCATGGACTATGCTGGCAGGTGACAGCCGCCTAACTTCTCAGCTCACACCTAACGGTGTCTGTCCAGTGATAGCTGCTTCAGCAGGGACAGTCAGAGCAGGGACAGTCAGCAGAGTGGAGTGAGCTGGCTTGTGGGGTCGTCTTCTCAGTCTTCTCAGTCTCCTCCTATGGGGCCTGGGAGAAGGGAGCGGCAGATGGCCAGGCCCCCACCACAGGTCATCGAGGTCACCTCCAGGTGGCTGCCGCGGAAGGCGGGTGTGGGGGCATGTTCACACCCACTCCGGGGGCACATCCTGGCTGCTGCACACCCTTCACCCCTGTGCGATGCTGGGACTGCATGCTCAGGCACAGTGGGGGGCCTTGCTGCACTCACTTATCGGGGAGCTCTGGGATGGTGGGTGCACCCTTGCCCTGGGCTGGAGTGACTGATCTCTGTGACCAGATCTGCGACCGCATCAGTCCGCCAGCGGAACCAGGCGGCGCGTGTTCATCAAGACCATGGCCGTGTTCATGATCAAGATCATGGGCGGCTACTGTGGCTACCTGTCCAACATGGGGGGCTCGTGCTCGCATACATTTTTGAAGAGCCCTTCAACATCAGGGATCTGCAAGTATGTGAACATCAGGGATCTGCAAGTATGTGAGGGGGCTGGCCCCGGGGGGCCGTCCCCTTGGGATCCACCCGGTGCTGCGGAGCGAATCATCATGTCTAAGGTGGTTTGCTTTTCGAGGGGGCATGGAGACGGAGGTGCTACAGAGCAGGCCACGCTTGATGCCCTTCGCATAGCCCAGGTGCCTCTCCCGAGTGTCAGGTGATGGCGGACATGCCTGGTTGAAGACCCCTTCTAGTCTCTTGTGTGAAACACAAGCTTGTTTTTTTGATGTAGTCTGTTGTGTAGTTAGTTTTCTCACTTCTGTCAAAAATGATTTGAGCACCTCTGCTGACAGTCACCACCCACGTCTGAGACTGGCTCTGAAAGTTGCTGCAGCTTCTTTTAAATCTTCAGGCCTCTGCGTCTGCCTCTAAACTGACACAGACACGGCTGTGGTTTCTTGGCATCTGTGGCTCTTTTAGGGAAGGGCGTCGCCGACCCCGGGGTCTGCCCCTGCTTGGACGGCACAGCAGAATCCAGGCCTGGACCCTGCAGTGTTCAAAGTTGCTAAACTCCACGCAGGATGACAGGCCTTGGCAGATAAAGTGCAACTTGAACAATTGTCTTTAGTTAGTTATATAAATAAATATATAATATTATATGTTGCTCTGTCACCCAGGCTGGAGTGCAGTGGCACGATCTCGGCTCACTGCAACCTCCAACTCCCAGGTTCAAGCAATTCTTCTGCCTCAGCCTCCCTAGTAGTTGGGATTACAGGCGCATGCCACCATGCCCAGATAATTTTTGTATTTTCAATAGAGATGGAGTTTCGCAATGTTGGTCAGGCTGGTCTCGAACTCCTGACCTCGTGATCTGTCCACCTTGGGCTTCCAAAGTGCTGGGATTACAGGCATGAGCCACTGTGCCCGGCACCATAGTCTTTTAAAAAGTTAGGATGTTACTTGTTTCTGAGCCAAATAGATCAAGTAAAAAGGGCCTTGGTGTTGTCACTAATTATGGGACATGTGAATCATGAATTTCTTCACTGTGTCAAATTAAATACTTGTGGAGTCATTCACAGCGTCGTGATGTTTCTGTCAGCAGTGGGTCCCATAAGATGATGATGGAGCTGCCCCAAACAGGTGTACTGTTTTTTATCTTTTATAAAAATATTTTTTTCACTGTGCTTTTCTACATCTAGACATGTTTAGATACACAATTGCCTGCAGTATTCAACAGTCCCAGACATTCAGGTTTGTAGCCAGGAACAACAGGTGTGTGGCAGACCCTGCCTCCTGGGTTTGTGAGAGTTCACTGTAGGATGTTTGCACAAGGCTCAAGTCACCTAGCAATGCATTTCTCAGAACCTATCCCCCTGTTATGTGAGTCATGGCTGTATTTCAGAAACCTGTCCGAAGATCCTGCCTCACCAGCATTCAACATGACAAGGGCTTTAAGAAGAGAAATTATGATTTGTTGTTGAGATAGAGTCTCGCTCTGTCACCCAGGCTGGAGTGCAGTGGCACAATCTCGGCTCACTGCAACTTCAGCCTCCTGGGTTCAAGTGATTCTTCTGCCTCAGCCTCCCAAGTAGGTGGGACTACAGCACCCGCCACCACACCCGGCTAATTTTTGTATTTTTAGTAGAGATGGGGTTTCACCATGTTGGTCAGGCTGGTCTCAAACTCCTGACCTGAGGCAATCTACCCGCCTTGGCCTCCTAAAGTGCTGGGATTATAGGGGTGAGCCACCATGCCTGGCCTCCTACTTTGTGAAATTCTGCTGCCATGCCCAGTGACAGATTGATTAGATGTAAAAAGGTGTTTCTAGTGGCCGCCGTGAGGGCTGCTCACCATGCCCTGCGCTCGGCATTCATCGCTGCAGACGTGCTCTCCCCACCTGGGGGAAGCTCCCCGAGACCCGAGCCATGAGAGCTTGCAGCCTCCTTGGCGACGCTCTCCACCACGCATGGTTGGCACTTCCCGCTTTGCAGAGCCTGGCACATAGTAGGTGGTTAGCAGAAGTTTATTGTCTGATTAACAAAATACTCTTTTCCAGTCCAATATGGAGCACCTGACGGAGAAGATGAAGACCACCATCCAGAGGGGCCTTGTGCTCGGGTGAGAGAGAGACCAGGGCTGATCTTACAGTCACCATCACACTGCGGTTCTTAGATTCTGGTCTGTGACTTTGGGCTGGATGAGTGGTCATTTCTTTGCCACTGGAGTCACTACACGCTGAGCAGATGCCAAAGAGAGTCATGGTGCATTGCTCTAAAGACTTGCCTGCATTTAGACAACTAAAATTTTTGCTTTATAGTCTTACTCTTTTAGATATCTCACAATCATTTACTCTAATTAGCACCTGATGTTTATGAAGGAAGAAGGAAATACAGTCATCCCTCTTCGCCTCAGGGAACATGTCCCAAGACTCCAGTGGGTGCCTGAACCTGGGGATAGTACCTGCCCCTGTATACATGAGGGGGGGTGGGTAGTGATAATCGTCTGATAACCAAGGTGGCTACTGAGTGACTTGGGCAGGAGGCACAGACAGCATGGAGACTTTAGGGCACAGGGATGATTCACATTCTGGGTGGGACAGAGCAAGACAGCACGAGATTTCATCACTCCCTGTTAGCTGGGCTTAAGTGAAATCGACATCCTGTGTCAGTTTGTTGTGTCACATTATATGTCGTATATGTTGTCACTATACAACAAAATAATCTGGAGTATACGCATACTCCCAGTTAGCTAGGAGACTGTTTTCTTGAGACAGAGTCTTGCTCTGTTGCTCAGGCTGGAGTGCAGTGGTACCATCTTGGCTCACTGCAACCTCCACCTCTTCCAGGTTCAAGAGATTCTCCTGCCTCAGCCTTCCGAGTAGATGGGACTACAGGCGCCCACCACCACGTCCAACTAATTTTTGTATTTTAAGTAGAGATGGGGTTTCACCACGTTGGCCAGGCTGGTCTCAAACTCCTGACCTCAAGTGATTCACCCACCTCAGCCTCCCAAAGTGGTGAGATTACAGGCGTGATCCCCACCATGCCCAGCCAAAACATCTAAACTTTTAAGTCATGCCAAACATCACCAGCTTTAGGATTCTTTTGTTGGTGAGGTTTGAGTAATGGGGATTTTAAGGGAACTGTCAGCTTTCATGAAAACAGTGACACCCCCATTACTTGGAAATGCTTATTCAAATTAAGTTAAAAACTGGAGCTTCCTAAGACTTAAAATGGATTATCAGACATATAGTAAGTATACTTGACACTCACCCCCAAATCAGAATGAGCTGGAATGAGCTGCATGCAGGCACACAAGTGTTATGAGCTGAGCCTGGGACGCAGTGGTCCAGGATTCCTAACTCGCGCACATTCCTTCCTCACCACCTCCTATTCTTTATACTTTTAAACCAGAGCCCGTGAATTTCAGAGAGCTCATGAATCCCCTGAAATGATGAAATAGTAGGCATATGATTTTGTTAAAGAATCCACAATGGTTACCAGATTCTTAAAGCTGTGACCCATCCCCACCCCAGATGAGTTTATGAAATCCTGATTGAAGATTTTAAAATATTGGAGACTGTGAGTTGACTCGTTCCATTTATTAAAATCCTCAAACACTTGATACTTTTGCTTAACAGGCTGAGTTCAGGCTACAGGAAACAGATTTTGTTTTGTTCTGTTCCAGCTATCCATAAAGACCTAGAAATAAAAACATGAATTCTGTGAAGTAGAAATCATCATCTCTATTTAACAGCAAAGTGTTACTGTATAAGTGGTATTTCGTATGACTCTAACCACCAACAGCATGGGGCCCCCTCTCCATTTGATAGAAACTTTGGAACTAAAATCTCTGCCAGAGCTATGGAGTGGATCACTGCAAAACTCAAGGAGGCTCAGGGCAAAGGTAAGAGGCCATCTGCCTTGGTGAAAATGCTGTCTTATTGGGGAGAAGTAGGGTGCTGGTTCCTTCTTCAGTTCAGTACTGAGCTGCGTGTGATGTTTTAACTCCTACTGGTCTCTGAGCGTTGCTATTTAACCAATCTTGGATTCCTGGGATAAAGTCAGCTTGGGCGTGCATGACACATTCTCTTTTATCACTGCTAGATTCAACCTGAAGTTTTGTGTAGGCTTTTTGCTCTGGAGATCCTGAGCGTCAGCCCGCAGCTTCCCTCAGTTTAAGTGGGGCCTTCTGTGTCTTGGATGTTTGGTAGGACAACCTCCTTGTGACTCCATCCATCAGAACTTCCAGTTTTGAGGAA
This sequence comes from Papio anubis, assembly GCF_008728515.1. NCBI lineage: Eukaryota > Metazoa > Chordata > Mammalia > Primates > Cercopithecidae > Papio > Papio anubis. The sequence goes on from NW_022168194.1 coordinate 7,358, forward strand.
GAATTGGCTGCTGAATGAATTGTTCATGTTTGTAGAACTATGCATGCTTTTCCTTAAATCAGTTTTGTAAGTTACATATTCTACCAAATCTTCAGATAAACTGAAAAGTTTTAAAAAACATGACATTTTTTATGATACTCTTGTTAATGGTTCCAACATGGCTGGTCCCCACTCAGGAATGAGTGGCTATTTGTGCCAGCATCTTTCTCACCCCCACCCCCCTCAGCTTTCTTCAGTCATACCAGATGTGTGCTTTTATTAGGGCAAACCATTATCACTGCCAATGTCCAACTTAGAAGAATGACAGTTCACAAAAAACAGTGATGTGTGAATAGTTTCAATCAGTTTGTCTTTTTGAAGAACTGATTCTTTCTACATCAGTTTTCTTTTGCTAATTTAGCTATGGATGCTTCTCACGCCTCAGTGTGTGTATTCATGAGCATCAATTTCTTATTAGTGTTTTGCCGTAATTTAAAGTAATTTCCCTATTCCACTATTTAGTGAAAAATTCTCTCCACTGAAAGAAAAAACAAAAGCTGCTTTCCAGGAAGCCATCAGCGCAATCCTATAAGAGCAGAGCTGCACAAGCCCAGACCAGGCAATGGCCACACTGTGCGGCTGTTCTAAGCCTCCCCTGGGGCTTCCAGGCCAGGTTCAGCATGGTTCCCGGGAATCTCACTTGTCATCTCGCCCCATGATTCTGCTCCCCCACCTGACCATGTGACAGGGGGGTGTTAATCTTTTTTTTAAACCTTTTATAGGAAAAAAATTGACCACCAATGATTTCGTTTGTGTGCTGGAAATAAGCCAAAGAAACGTTATTTTTTAACCTGTTGCAGAGCTGAAGAAGCAAACGGATTTTGAGTAAGTTGGGGTCTTATTGCCTTAGCAAACCCAGTCAATGTGAGTACAGGATGGGAATGGCCATTGATGTTGCTTTTGGCAACTCATTCAGGGGTTTGAGGAACTAGATTTTCTGAAGCTCAGATAAAAAAAATACTAGGTCTTGGCCAGGCACGGTGGCTCACACCCGTAATCCCAGCACTTTGGGAGGCCTAGGTGGGTGGATCACAAGGTCAAGAGATCGAGACCAGCCTGGCCTGCGTGGTGATGCAGACCTGTAGTCCCAGCTACTCAGGAGGCTGAGGCAGGAGAAATCGCTTGAACCCGGGAGGCAGAGGTTGCAGTGAATTGAGATTGCACCACTGCTCTCCAGCCTGGTGACAGAGCGAGACTCTGTCTCAAAACAACAATAAGAAACTACCACTCAGTCTTTGGGAAGAAGTTTTAGAAATATAAAAACAATGGTTTCATTTGACCCTGAAATTGGCTTTATCATCTAGTTGATTCAACCGACCCTACAACCCCCATATTTCTGGCAAGAGACCGCTCACTGTACTGGACGTGGCATCTCAGCTTCACTGCTGTCCCCCCTTCCCTCCAGAGGCACAGGATACCCAAAGAACAGTGGTGGCTCAAGCTGCGGCCCCTCATGAAGATCCTGGCCAAGTACAAGGCCAGCTATGATGTGTCGGACTCAGGCCAGCTAGAGCACATGCAGCCCTGGAGCGTCTGACCCAGTCCTGCCTGCGTGTGCCTGCAACCATCTGTTTTTGTAACACTTGTTATTTATCAGCACTTTATACAAGTATTAACATTAATCCCTAATCAGGAAGTACCTGTCACCCCACCCGTGTGCCCCACCAGCTCCAGTGCGTGCTGTCTGGACTGTGTCTCATGCTTTCAGATGTGCATATTAACCGTTTGCCTACAACTGCAACAGTCCTCCGTTTTAGTTTAAGTAGGAGATTAAAACCTCAATCTATAGGTGGTTACTAAAGGTTTTCTCAGCAGTTGTGTGGGCAAAGATTATAAAAACATTTTTTAACAGGGATCACTGAACTATGCACAAGTCATAAAAGGAGAACAAAGCCAGTAGTTTACCCAGGCCAAGGGGAATGCCATGTTTACTTACCATTCATATTTGCCATGTGTCAATTTCCATCCACAGCAGCAGGCCAGGACCCTGGGCCTCAACTCCAGGCTCCTGCTCTCCTTAGTAAAAGAACACATAAATCTTATCTACTCGGCCTCTTGATTGCAATCCTAGCTGCATGTTAAAACCACTAAGGTAGGGGTTCAAAAATCGGATAGCCAGCTTCTCGTCCAGTCTCTTGCCAGAGTAGACATGGGTGCTTGGGTGACAGCCCTGCTGCCCTCGTGGGCCCCCCTCCTGTAGGGACAGCGTTTCTGCCTCTTGGCTCTAGTCTGCAAGAGACCACAGCTGTGCCTCAGAAACAGGGGTGGAGAGCTGTGTGGAGGGAGAGGAGACACCAAAAACAAGCTGTTGGGGAAATCAGAGTCCAACGGCCAAGAAGAGCTGGCGTGGAGGCTCTTTCTGGTTCTGTAAAGATGAAGCGAGCGCTTCCTCACCCCAGCCCACCTGCTTCTCAGGCCTGCTTCCATCCGGCCGCCCCGCTGAACTTCTGTCTGCTAGGAGGACACTCCCACAGGGCCTCAGTGTGATCGAGTTTCACGAATCAGCACAGGCAGACATGGGACACCTTTGTGTGCCATTTTATTTTACTTCTGTTTTTTTAAGTAGCATTTAGGGCCTTTATTAAAATAATGACTCAAGCAGAGGTTAAGTCACAGTTGCCCTTTGTTTTTAGATTCTTAAATATTCTAGATTAAGATTGACTTGCCAGTCAGTGGCAACACCTTAAGAATGACATAATGTTCTTGGAAAAAGTAGTATTTCTGACTTTTCATATTCAGCTCTAGAGGCTCATTTTCTCAGGGGCTCCTGCACAGTTGGGGGTGCCAGGGCCACTCATCTGATGATCCAGGATGGGCCCTTGGCAATTTTGGGGTTCTCGGGTCCAAGTATGGCCAGGCCATGTGTGCTCTTCCCAGTGCCGAGGTACCTGAGAGGAAGGCAGGCAAGGTCAGCGAGGACAGGCTTCTGCAGCAGTGCCATTAAGGCCTCCAATCCCAGACGCTGTCTCCCCACTCACCTATCGCTCACGGCCAGGAGCTTGTCCTGGCTGACGGGGAAGAGCTGCTCCCTGTGGGCCCGCTTCATCTCATCTGAGAGGCCGCACAAGAAGTAGTCCATTCCTAGAAGGCAAATCACAGGCACAGTGGAGCCGCCACCCAGGAGCTCGCACAGTGGGCTGTGCACTCATGTCTCGGAGGGGACAGGTGCATCTCACTTATTTCACATACGTGTTTCAACAGAGATGTGTCTAACAGTCCAGAGATCACACCCTGACCCCTACCAAGGCCTGCTTCTGCAGCGTGGACGTAGTCGGGGCCACATGAGGCTGATAATGCTGTGAGCAAAAGTGGCTCTACAGAGTAACGTGGCCAGGCCCGGGCAGTGCCCACGTCGTCTTTCCACCCTAATGAGCCCGGACACTGCCGTGGGTTGGCCCCACTAGGCCTCAAGTCAGTAAAACTGAAACGACAGGATGCACTCTTCGCCTGGATGTCGGGAAGCGTGTTTCGAAGGCCAATGTTTAGGGTGTCAGACATGGAAATCGTATCACAGGCAAGGACCGAGGAGCCAGAAGCTGGTGCTGCTGCCTGTGCATGAGGGGAACTCGGAAAACAGCAACATCATCTGTGAGGCTGTGGACTGAGATTCTCACTTTTATACTCACAATACCTTTGTCTGAAGGAGCGACAGGAGCATCTACGGTTGAGAAGACAAAGTTTGCCTTCGTTGATGTCTTGCTGTGTGAATTTTCCAGACTTTGCCCAGTCAACAGCCTTCCCAAAAGATTAGAGCGTCTCTATTGTATTTGGGTTCCTAGGAAATCCAGAGAAAAACAAGCATTTTACCAACGGACAAGTTTATCACAAACCTGTGACTTAACAGTTCAACATCTTCTATGCGCTAACAGCTCTATTTTACATCTGATCTAGTCCAAACAGGCCACTGACAAATTGCTCAATTACTCTCAGTGAAAGTTTCAATCCGGTCACATAAGACTTTCAACATGTTTTCCCTCTTAGACAAGGTCTGTCTGCATAACGTCCTCCCTAGATTATTTAAATCCACCTCTCTGTGACCTCATCAGGAGAGGAAAGGTGTGGAGGGTGGGGGCAGGTCAAGATTACAAGGAAATTACAGAAGGCTCACATGGAAAAATCAAGCCAAAGGTTTTCATTTAATCTCCCTTAAGACACACCCAGGGCAATACAGGAATCAGCCTGAGGGGGCCGATCCAGACTTCCCTTTGTGTAAATGGAAAGAGCCCAGCCCTCCCTTCACCCTGACTCAGAGCTGCAGAGGGGCTGTGAGCTGCTTCCCCATCCTTGTCTACAAGAGTGGCTTCTGGCACAGCAAGGGGGAGAACTCAGCAGGGTGGCAACGGCTACCGACTTCTCTACCTACATGCCCGCCTACCTACCTAATCTATCTCTGCATCCACGAGCCAGGGTCTCACTCTGTCGCCCAGGCTGGCGTGCGGTGGCATAATCTGCTCACTGCAGCTTCAACCTCCCTAGGCTCAAGAGATCCTCCTGCCTTAGCCTCCTGTAGCTAGGATCACAGGCACTTGTCACCACGCCTGGCCAGTTCCTTCTTAAAAACTGCCAGAATACAGGTTCTCTTGGGCAGCAAAGCCATAGACAATCAAGAATTTATTGTAACAGTGTTATGTTTATGAAAGCTAACAATTGCGTCCACATCAGGCACCTCCAACTGAAATGAGCTAAGAATGCTCTCAGGCTGTATCGAAGCCCCTCACCTGGGGCCTGTGTTCCAGGCCCCCCCAGAGCAGGGTTGCAACCTCAGCCACTATGGATACTGTGTTTTTTTCCTATACCTATGAAAAAGTTTATAGATCAGGTGCAGCAAGATATTAAAATACAATTACACTAATAAAAGTTATGCTAAATAAAACAAGCATTCTGTGAACAGAAGCTCTTAGATACCCACAGTGTATCTGACGACCTAGATGGCTACTGAGTGACCAACAGGCAGGTACCATAGACAGCGTCAGCTTTCATCCCACTGCTTAGAAGAAATGTGTATAATTTAAAACGTTGGAAGTATTTACATCTAGAATTTTCCATTTAATATTTTCAGACCGAGGGTGACTGTGGGTAATAAACCATGGAAATGGAGGCACTACCATGTTCTGCCAAAATAGGCTGGCTTAAGCCAGGGTTTATTGAAGGCAGAAGGCTTCCCATTTAGGCTGCTGGTCCCAATCCTTGCACCAGAAAGGACATTGCTGGGTGTGGCTAAGTGCTCGAGAAGTGAAAAGCAGCACATAGAACAACTTTTGTCTAAAGTTCACTACAGTAGAAGAAAATGACACTGATAATCACGAGCCGGAGACTAAAACACCATGTGCATCCCAACGTGTGAACTAGAGCAAAGCTCACCTGTAAGAGTCAAGGGTGAAAACCCCACTGTGGCTGAGTTTTGCGCCTCCACTGTAAGCGCCACCTTTTTCTCGAATTTCTGTATGCAGAAATTTAGCAGTCATCAAACGTGTAAGGATTTTAAGACAAATGATTTAAAAATACAAGTTAAAAACATAGCTGATTTTTAAAAAAAGCATAGACAATGAAGTAATTATTGGATTAAGTAAAAATGAAAAGTTGTAAAATAATGCCATATAAATTATAGTCCCATTTTTTTGGTCTTAAGAGATGGGGTCTCGCTCTATCGCCAGGATGGAGTGCATAAGTGCACTCACAGCTCACTACAGCCTTGAACTCCTGGGCTCCTCCCACCAGTCTCCTGAGTAGCTGGGGCTACAGATGCGTGCCACCACGCCTATTTTTACAGTTTTTGTAGAAGCAGGGTCTAGTTTTGTTGCCCAGGCTGGTCTTAAACACCTGGCTTCAAGAGATCCTCCTGCCTTCAAGGTGCTGGGCTTACAGGCATATTTTTTTAAAAACTAAAAAGCACAATTTTCAAACAGTTGGATTACAGGGTTGAATGGAGAGGTGGTGGGAAGGGAATCTAACACTTTCAGCACCACACTGCTTACCTTGTTCCAATGCATATGTGGTATTTTTAAAATCTGGTGAAGTAGAGCTTTCTATTGTAAAGGCAAATGTGCAAATGAACATTTAAATGTCTCACATCAGAATATGGAAAAAAAGGAAACTGAAGTCAAGCTCTTTGAGTTTTATAGGAATCCTTTAAGAAAACACTCTCTCCCCGATAAAGCACATTTCTAGGAACGGGGCTGATTTCCTCTGCCTTCCACTGCAAGTGGTGACATCACATTCTAGATGATTCTAGAACACGTCCACCTCCGACAGAAGGCAGGGCAATGATGGTAGCGTCTGCAGCAAAGACACAGGCTCCTTAAAGACGCCAGTGGCAAAATCAGCCCCAGGTCACCACTTCCACAGATGTGCCTTTTCCTAAAGCAGATGGAGTCAAATAGGCCAGGTGGGAAATCAAGGAAGGAGTGGGCGTGGTCCCAGGGGGCTGTGCTGGGAGAAGTCACAACCATGTCGTGTGGGCCCTCCAGGAGAAACCCAGCGCCACTCGGGTGACTGGGACACCATCAGTTGGGACCAGCGAGGTTGGAGCCAGACCCTGGGGGACAGAGCCTTCACAAGCTCCAGCAGGGATGGCGTTCCATCCGTCCATGCATTCTTCTTGAGAAATTTGTTGTGTATTAAAAACACATGCTGTTGAAAGATTGTAAAATACAAAAACAAGGAAAAAAAGAAAATCCCCCTGCCGAGGGGGAACCTCCACATTTTTGGTGTTCTCTGTCTACATTTTCCTATGGGATGGTGGAAACAGACACCACTCTTCTGCTGGCACAGCAGACAGATCTGTTTATCTCCTACAAATATGGAAAGTAATGAAGAGCTGAGCACACGCCTCTTTTCTACAGAGGAGCTCTTTCTGAGCCCCCACTGCAGCCCCACATTTCCTTCCGCCTGGCTACACACTTTCCCATCTGTGGTCCTACTGTGACACACGTGCACCCTGGAGGCCCGGCTCCTCCTATCAGGATAGACTGACCAGGCCTAAACCTGCCTTCCCCTCTCTACCACTCAGGCGGCCAGTGCGCCGTCAGTTGGGACCTGCGAGGTTGGAGCCAGACCCTGGGGGGTCTCCTCTTTGGTTTAGTCCCTCATGGGGGTAGCTGCCTGGGACAAGGATACAGGAAGTGACTTTCTGGGATATAACATGTTTGCACAGATCTGTGTCATCCATACCCAACTGATGGGTCCTCAAAGGTGCATGTCTGTGAGTCTGTCCTCCTGGTCTGGCCAGTTTCTGCAGATGGGATGAACAGGGATGAACACAGCCGAGGCAGAGCCACACTCTGGAAGAACAGGCTGGAGGGCCGGTCCATAGGCTGCAAACACCCTTGCCCCACGCCATTTTGGGAACAGACCTGACCCCCATTCTCGGCTGTGGCTTTGGCCGCTCAACCCAGGGCCTCCTTCCCTGAGCTTCTGACTTGTGTGGGGCAACAGGGGAGGCAAACTCCTCAGCGGGACTGCGAGGTGGCCTCCGGCCCTGCTATCTGCACACAGGCCTGCTGTGGCCCTGAGTCATTCTCTCCCCTTCCAGGTTTTACAATTCATATCACAGGCGGGATGTACACCCCTTGTTATATTGGATGGAATCTCGTCCTCTTTCAACCCGTATCTTTAGAACAATATCCCATGGGGGCTGTCCATCCCTTCAATATTGGTACTAATACCATCTTCTCATTTCCTAGATATCAGAAACTATCACAGAAGTGGTGTATACCCCTTGCAATATTGGTGGTAATATCACCTCTCCCATGTGGTTATTAAGGACAAATATTAAGGTCTTCAAAGTCTGCGTGCTATGGTGCCTCTCATGGGGGCGTTGAACTCTGTCGTGCTAGATTTCAGGGTGTCTGCCTCATGGTCATCTGTCTCACCAACAAAGACCCTGTGGCCAGATTCAAACCAGCAGGAACAGTGGGTCTTTGGCAGCAGGGATACCTTAGAGCTGAGCTGCCACCCGCCCTGAGATGGTCCCATGACACCTACTGTCTAGGTCAAGGTTGGGGCAGGGCTGGTGTCCTGAACTGCAGTGCGATGTGGATTGTAATAGCCAGGGGGGAAGAGGGGGTTGCTACTACACCCCATATCGCAAGGGGGGGCCTCACTCCCCTGCGATGTGGATCGTAATAGTCAATTACTCCCCACCACAATGAACGAATATCATTCTCTGCACTTCCAGATATTAGGAACCATAGCATATAATGGGTGTGTACTTTTTGGGAGACTTGGGGTAATGTCCCGTTTCCCCGAGTATTCGGAGACGTATCACAGGGCGTCTGTACACCCACTACTCTCTTGGCAGGTACATCATACTTTACCTACTGGAAATTAGGAGCAATATCACAGACTGGGTTTCAAGCCACTGTCATATTGGAAGTTATATCATGCTCTCCCCCACAAGTTATGAAGAATATCATCACAGGGGGATGTGTACCTTCTCCAGTAGTGGGAGTAGCAGCAGCTCTTCCTTTAGATGACAGGAACAATATCACAGGGTGGGTGTACACCCCGTGTAGTTTTGGAAGCAATGTCATTCTCTCCTAGGTTTTACGATTCTTATCACAGGCGGGGTGTATACCCCTTGTTGTATTGGATGGAATCTCATCCTCTTCCAACCTGTATCTTTAGAACAATATCCCATGGGGGCTGTCCATCCCTTCAGTATTGATACTAATACCATCTTCTCCTTTACTGGATATAAGAAACAGTATCACAGGAGGGGTGTACACCCCTTGCAATACTGGTAATATCACCTCTCCCCTGTGGTTAAGGACAAAATCCCAGGGTGGCTGTACAGTTCCTACTTTATTGGGAGTAATATCCACTCACACCCTGGATAAGAGGTACCGTATCACTAAAGAGGTGTCCACCCCCTTTGATATTGTCAGCCATGCCATATTCTTCCCTCCTAGATATTAGGAACGATACCCCAGGGTTGGGGGCGGTGTACACCCACTGCAATATCAAAAGTAATATCAGCCGCTTTCCCGCTGGATATTAAGAACTATATCACTGGTGTGTGTGCACCTTCTGGGATATTGGGAGTAATATCAGCCTCCACCCCGCTGCATATTAGGAACAATATACGGGGGGCAGGGTGGTTACAGCCCCTGTGATACTGAGAGCAATATTCTTTCCCCAGTACAGTAGGAACTACATCACAGGGGTCTGTACACCACCTGCGATATTGGGATTGATGTTATCCTCCCCCCCCCCCCCAACTGAATGTCAAAAACTATCACAGAAGGGTGTACACCCCCCACGATATGGCCAGTAATACCGTCTCTACCTTCGGATACTAGGAACATCACAGAGGGTGTGTACACTGCCCTGCAATATTGGGCATAATGTTATCCTCTTGTCCTGGATATTAGGAACAATATCCCTGGTGGTGGGAGGTGGAGTACATTAAGAACAGTATGACTGGGTGGGTGTACACCCCTTGTGATATTGGGTGTAATATCCTCTCTTCCCTAGGATATTAAGAACAATATCACAGGAGGGGTGTACAGCCACGGCCCCTGCATTATTAGGAGCAATAGCAACTTCTCCCCCTCTCGATATAAGGAACAATATCCCAGGGTGGGTGCACATCCCCTGTGATACTGGGCGTATTATCATCTCCCAACGTGGATATTGGGCATAGTGTCACAGGGGGATGTACACCACCTTCAATATTGGGAGCAATATCATCCTCTCCCCTCAGGATTGTAGGCAAAATATCGAAGGGGTTTTACAACTCGTGCTATATGGGCAGTAATATCCTCTCCCCACCTAGATGTTAGGAACTGCATCACACGCGGCTGTACACTTCTTGCAGTATTGGGAGTCATGTCATATCCTCTCCCATCATGGATATTAAGAATATTATAGAGGTGGATACCACCTGCCATATTGAAAAATATTATGCTCTCCCTTTGGGGATATGAGGAACAATATCGCAGTTGTGTACACCCCGTGATATTGGAAATATCCTTTCCCCTTGAATATAAACAGTATCACAGGATGCAGCACACCCCCTGTGATATTGGGAGTCATACTATTTTCTCTCCCTCTAGATATTCGGAACAATATCACGGTGGGTGTGTACACCCCCTGCGATATTGCCACTAGTATCGTCTCCCTCCCCAGGATAGAGAGAATATCACAAGGGAGTGTACACCCCCTGCAACATTGGGAGTAATATCTTCCTCTCCCCCCGCTGGCTATTAGGAACAATGTCACAGAAGGGGTGTACACCCCCTGCTCTATTGGGAGTGATATCGTCCTCTCTGTGCCTGGATATTAGGAACTATATCACTAGGGAGTGTACACCTCTTGCAACATTGAGACTAATATCCTTCCCCCCCATATTAGGGATATCACAGGGGTGGTGTACACCCCCTACGAAACCGGAAGAAATATCCTCTCCACCTTTGGCTGTTAGGGACATCATCACGGGGAAGGTCTACACCCCCTGCGTTATTGGGAGTCATATCCTTTCCCAACCCGGGTATAAGGAACATGATGATCAAGGGGACGTACACCCACTGCAATAGTTTCAATATTATCCTCTACCTCCTGGCTATAAGGAATAACATCATAGAGGGGTGTACACTTTCTTCGATATTGGGAGTAGTATCCTCTCCCCGCCGAATATCAGGAGCAAGTCTATTAATATTAATAATCATCGATATTAATCACAATATCGTAAAAATACTGGTTAAACTTAACGATTAGTATTAGTAGTATCACTATTAAAATATATCAGCAATGTTAAATACTAAGATATTGGTAATAAAATATTGTTAAATGACATCAATTTTATGCATGCATATTTAAAATAATCATGCATAATGGTATCCTGTTAATAGTATTGATAATTAAAATCGACAATTGATGTTTAATAATATTACTCCTAATACGGCAGGGGGTGTACACCTTCCTGTGATGTCGTTCCTAATATCCAGGGATGGAGAGCATTATATTAGTTTTTATATCAGTGTCATCCTGTGACACTGATCCTAGTATCTAGGGGGAAAAAGTATGACATGACTCCCCACATAGCAATGAATGGACAGCCACCTGGTGATATTGCTAATATTCACGGAAAAAGCATATATTACTCCCCATATCGCAGGGAGCGTACAACTCTTCTGGGATAGTGTTCCTAGTATCCGGAGGGGGAGAGAATAATTTTAGTATCGCAGGCTGTGTTCACCCGCCATGAGATATTAATAACCTGGGAGAGGATATGACTCCCCATAGAGCAGGAGGTGTACACCCAGCCTGGGATATTCTTAATATCTCAAGGCTGAGGTTATTACTCCCAGTATCGCAGAGTGTGCACCCTCGTGAGATACTCTTCCTGATATCCGGAGGGGGAGAAGATGGTATTAACACCCATATCGCAGGAGGTGAACACCCACTCTGTGATCTCTTTCCGAATTTGCAGGGGGAGAGAGGATATTAGTCCCAATATTGCAGATGATGTACACGCCCCCCGTGATATTGTCCTTAATATTCCAAGACACAGAAGCTGTTACTCCCAATATAGCAGAAAGTGTACACCCCCCCCAGTGATGTTGTTCCCATGATCCAGGAGGGAAGAGGCTATTACTCCCAATATCGCAGAGGTTATAAACACTCCTTTCGATATTGTTCCCAATATCCAGGTGGGGAAGAGGATGATATCCCTCCCTATATTGCAGAGGGTGTACACCCGTCTGATACTGCTGGAAATGTCTAGAGGGCGAGATATTACTCACCAAATTGTAAACACGCTGTGTGTCTACCGTGGATCCTAATATCCAGGGAGGAATAATACTCCCCAGGTCGCAGGGGGGTGTCCACCGTGCCTGTCACATTGTTTCCTAAACCCAGGGAGGAGAGGATGATATCGCTACCAAAATTGAAGTGAACACGCCCCGTGATATGGTTCCTAATATCCACGTTGGGAGAGGATATTCCTCTCAATGTCACAGGTGTTGTCCAGCCCGCCTGAGATACCGTTCCTACTATCCAGGAGAGAATATTACTCCCAAAAGTGCAGGGGGTATCCCCCGCCATGTGATATTGTTCTTAAGCGCTAAAGGAAGATATTCTTTGCACTGCAGGGGGTGTACAACCAAGTGATATTGTGAGAGGGTGAGGAACCCCCCCCCTCGAGGTGGGTACTAATAGCCACCCCCTCTCCCCCTCCTTGGCTATTAGGGGCCACCTCACAGGGGGGTGAGGCACTCCCCACGAGGTGGGGACTAACAGCCACCCCACCTCCCCCACTTAGCTATTAGGAATCATGGACTCACAGCCCGTTTACGATTTTGTAAGTAATGTCATCTCCCCCTCTGCAAATTATGAACTCTTTCCCAGATGGGTGTACACCCTCAGTTTGTACACCCTCAGAGTATGTACACCCATCTGTATTGGGAGTTGTATCATCCTCTTCCTCAATATTAAGAACAGTATCCCAGGATTGTATCTACTCCCTGCGATATTGGGTGTCACATCCTCACCTACCTGGAAATTAGAAACAATATCACTGGGGGCGTGTACACCTTCTGTGATATTTAAAGTAGTATCTCCTTCCCTCCTGGATCATGGGAACAATATCCCTGGGGGGTGTACACTTTCTGCCATATATGTAATAGTATTAACCCCTCTGCCTTGGAGAGTTATGAAGAACCATCTCACACGGGGGTGTACAACCCTGCTACGATATTGGGAATGTGATTATCCTCTTTCCCCCCTGCATATTTGGAAACATCAGAGTGAGTGTACCCCTCCTGCAATATGGGGATTGATATCTCTTCCTTTCTAGGTATTAGAAAGAATATCACACGGGGGTTAGAACTTTCTTCCATATATGGAGTCATGTCATCCTCTCCTGTTTTGAATGGCAAGAACAATCTCTCAGGGGGGATGCTGAGAAGTTAGGGGGCTGTCACCTGCCAGCATAGTCCATGGGAACAGATGGGCTCTTCTATTTTCTTTGAAAAGCTCCCTGTGATTTTAGAGATGTGGCCATCTTCCATCCATCGGTGAATGTTACGTTTATAAAAACTCTACTTAAAGGCAGACGGTGGTTCTTAGACCCAGGCACCTGGGGAAGCCTTTCGGATGCATAGGCATCAGGTCCCCGAGTGAAATGTCTGCCATCCGCCCTCCACGAGGACCCAAGCTCAGCGGGGAGAAAAACAGCAGAGAAATGCATCGGCCGCCTTCCCACCCACACACCAGTCCGGGCTGCAGCGCCCTCTCCTGGGCCTCAGCTCCCACCCCGGCACCCTGCAATCTGTTCACACAGACTGGAGACCCATCTATAAAAAACATTCAAAACCCTTTGCTCACTTCAAGTACACGTCAAGCCTTTCTCGGGAATCCCTGGCCCCGCCTGCTTCTGACACCAGGTCCCGCTCTAGCTCCAGCCACCCCAGGTCCTCCTGGGGCCTCTGGATATGCTGGTCGCTGTGTACATCACATTCGGGAGAGTGGGAGCCCCCAAAGGAATCCCGGTCCTAATGCCTGGAACCTGGGAATGTTCCCTCATGCGGTGATAAAGGTGAATCCTGAGGACTACCCAGGTGTGCCCTAAGTGCCACCACTGGCATCAGAAGATGAGGGGTGCAGAGGCTGAAGGCCCTGGAGCAGGATGCTGCACTCCCACATGGGAGGCGGCGGCTCCAGGGAACAAGGCGTGCAAGGCCCACAGCTCTGGGCACCTGAATGGGCCATGAGGGACTCTCCTGGAGCAAACACTCTGGCCTCAGCCCATGGCTCCCGCCCTCCAGAACTGTGGAAGTGAGTATTATTTTCCAGCCCCAGGTGTGTGGTCAGGGTCACAGCGGCCATGGGACACACACAGGCACCTTCCTCAGCTCTGACCCAGAGGGAAATGTCATTTCCTCAGGAAAACGCCACCTGGTTTCTAGGACCAAAGTTCCCTCTGTCAGGGGCTCTCGGCATACCCCATGTCCTCTCTTCATAGAAATCACCCCGGTGTCTCTCCCTGCAGTTACCTCGTGGTTATTTGACTTGCAGTTCTCACTAGGCTGCAAATTCCATGAGGGCAGGAACTGTGGGCTGGGCTCACACCACTGCACCATCAGCAGTACCCGGCTGAGCCCCCACAGCAGGCGCTCAAGAAATGCTTGTCTCTGAATGACATAAGCACAGTATTCCCCAGCCAGCCATCTGTCCGTCCGTCCGTCCATCCATCCTGGTCAAGGGCTGATCCTGCAGGATTCCCTAACCGGCCTCCATGGGACTCAGCCAAGAGTGGAAGCATGAAGTGGGGGTGTGGACTTGAGACTGGGAGCCACATGAGTCTGTGCACCAAAGTTTAACACCCACTGGGAAATTTTCACTTGAATACTTTGGATGAAATTTAAAAGTACACTTTGTTGAATAAACACAGGCTTGATTAAACCATTCTAAACTACACTTTGTTTCTTTGGTAGATTCTTTTCCCCCCAAAATAATTGGTTGATGTATTCAAAACTGAACATGGGCTCTAGTTAGAGGGCCACTTTGCATTGTGTAGAAGCCGAGATGGGGAGAGAAACAGGCAATGGGAAGAATTCCCGTCTTTGTGCTTAGGACGGACAGAGAACAGAAACTCGTCAAGGGTCCAAAGAGCCCACAACTGCCTTCTTGAAGGGCCAGTGCAGAATTCTGAGGGTTTCACTGTTCCACCTGTACTGGGTCTCTCTCTAATTGCGACCTAAGACTTAAGATGTCGTAAGGCTTTAAGACTTGTCCTTTGTCTTAGAGACTCCCGGGCATTGAAAGGAAAATGTGGGTAGGGCATCAGGACCCCCACAGGCACAAAGCCTCATGGATTATTTTTCCAACTGAATCTCCCCCGCAGCCCACCCTGAGGTGTGGAATTACTGTCACTCATTCAAAGAATGACATCAACCACTTAATGGCAAAAGAATTCTGCAGGCAAAGCAGCTCTCCCAAGAGGCTGATTTGTGCCCAAGCGTGTCTGAGTTCTGGTCCCACCAGGCTGCCGCCGTGGGTGTGTGGAACAGCGCAGCCCTGACTCCTGAGCCACGCCCCCAAACGTGTGCTCCTGAGTGTAAACGCAGTGACAGCTGGGACAGAAGAGTCCGCCTTTGCTGGAGCTTAGATACAGCTTTCCTGAACTCTCTCCTCACTACCTAGATGGCATCTGAAGCCTCAATTAGCTTCTAAAAATAGCAAGTCACTCCGGCCATGCCTCAGGCAATTAGTCAAAGTAGCACTGACAAGGAGGAGGCTGATCCCAAGCGTGGCCCTGCGTGGACAGCAGCTGTGAGTGGCACTTGTCAGGCAGAGCCTATGACCTCAGCCATTCTTGCCACACAATGGGATATGCCCGGCAGACACAACCCCCTGCAAGGGCACACACACCATCCTGCTAGGAAATTCCCCAAGGAGTCCCCCATGGGAGCGAGAGCCCCAGGCTACAGTTCAAACATCACTAGCACTTTGCTCCTTGGGTGTTAAACGTAAATTGGTGGTGAAAGATAAGGTGGCCTTTGCTACAGCGTTAAGGTACAAAAAAGCCACTGACTTCTCTGTGAGAACCACCTTGCTCTGTGAATCTGCAAGGGAGGCCAGTTTTCCCATGACTGGTATCCCTCACGGCAGCCGAGCCTCTGCTGAAGTCGGTGGCCAGACGGGCAGGGAGTGGGGGTCTCATCCCTGCTACAGCAAGGGACCTGCAGCAAAGCACAGCCGCTGGCCGGGGTAGTGCTGTGCTGCGTGCGGGGTGCGAGGGTGGAAGTACATGTGGATATCTACAAGGTGCTAAAGGAGAGCGAAGCCAGCAATACCAGACCCTAATGGCATTCAACGAACAGGGGTCAAGTGCGGGGCCCAAGGAAGTCCAGGAAACAAACCGGGGCCAGCCTCGGCAAGGCCAGCACAGCACCAGAGAACGCAACAGGGAGAAGCCCAGGAGAGAGATGTCCCTCAAGTGGGAGGCGTGGGAGGCACAGGAGGCTGCAGCCGACCTCAAGGCCCCTCCACTCCCTTCCCTGCACTGGAACTCAGTTCTGAAGGAAGAACCCGGAGCAGAACTACTGTTTTCCGAGGTTCTGTGCCAAGCTGAACTAAGGAGTCTTCAACAGGGCTGGGAGTTTTCACTGCAAACTCCGGAGCTGGTTTGGATGTGAACATCTAAGGTAAAAGCCAACAGCTGCTCTCCAGGAGGCACCAGGCGGCCAAGCCACTGACATGACCCCACGTGCCAAGGTGGCCACCGTGCCATCTGCAGCTGAGTGAGGACCCTCTCTGCAGCAAAGGCCTGTGGAACTACCACAGGTCCTCATGTCCAGCTCATGACCATAGAGGTGGATCAGCTTATCAGGGACCAGAGGGGCCACTATGCAGGTGTCAGCACCGCACCCATGACCAGCAGAATCCAATCCCCTAAAGCACATGTTGGTGAAACTGCCTGCCGAGGAGGGTATGATTTTGGCTCTCTAAAGAACCTCTCATCTTACCAGGAAGGCTATCGTTCCAGGCAGTGGCCCCCAGTGGGCACAACTCTGTCCCAGAGCTTTTATGTACCAGGCACTCAAACCCCTTCCTGCAGGCTCTCACAGCTGGCCCTGCAGCCTCGCTAGTCAACGCAGGCAGGAGAGGCAGGCTCCAGAGAAATGGTGCTAACTCTCCCCTAGTCTACGTGGCATAGAAACATGACCCCAAGGACTGGATATATCATCTCACTTTCAATCGATACAGACAGGTTCTCGCTAAGCCAGAGAAGCTAAAAAATTTACCCCGTTTTGGCCAGTGTGACCGACATAAAGCCAAGCCAGCAAAGGGTTGGGGGGAAAGAGTAATAATAAATCTGGCTCATTCTTAGCACAGAAGAAACAAATTGCTAAAATAAAGGAAAGAAAGCAATGGGAGGAAACGGGCTTCTCTTACCTGGACAACAGCATTCAGGCCAGTGTCGGCGCCCAGGCTTATTTCTGTGCCCGGGACATTGTTACTAATCGTGGTCGGCACCACACACAGGGGGATGCAAAGCTCCTGGTGGTGGTCTCGTACCTTGGCCATGTCGCACGTGCTCTTGTAAGCCTGAAGCAGCGGGGCCAAGCAGTTAGCGGGGGTGCCGGGTGCTCACCTGCCAGCCCCAGGGCCTGTGCTGAGGTCCAGGAAGGGACAGGAGGGGCCTGAGTCACCAGGGGAAGCCCGTTCACGTGGGTCAAGGGGCCCAGGGGAGCTCTGGAAGCCGTGCAGGAGGAGGACAGGCCTCAGCGACACAGGAGGCTGCCTGGGCACAGTCCAGGTCCTCATGAAAGGGGAGGCCTGCAGGCAGCACAGCAGGGTGGGTGTGAGGCAAGCAGCAGAGCAGGTTGCAGGCAGTGGCGAGTTAGTCATGAGCGGGACAGCTCAGCTCTCAGCATGTTATTGTGGGTAAAGGAGGCCAGGGTGGTCAGGGCAGTCAGGACGTTTAAAGGCAAAGCCAGTCCTGTAGCTTTCTGCAGGCAGGCAAGGATCAGTGGGATGAGGCCGACAGCTGTAAGGACCACACCAAGTGACCACCTTCATCAAGCAGAGGCGGCCTCCACGCGCAGGCAGGGAAGGAGGCAGGCAGCTGGATTACCGGTGGGCCACACTCATCCCCGGGCCACATCTCTGCTCTCCGGCGGGAGGCTGCCATTTCTGCCCTCGGGAAGCTGCACACAAAGCCACACAAGCGAGCAAGAACCTGAGTTGCTGCTCTGGGGTTCCACTGGGAAATGGGCTCTGGTGTCAGAAAGGGGAGCGGTCCACTAGCCCGTGTGCACCGGGTTTTTCAGACTCCACCTCAGGGTGTTAACCAAGGTAACAGCAGGACAGGTCCACACGCTCACTGTTCCCACCTCCCAGCGGCCCCACACAGCAAGGTGTTTTGTCATCCACTTGGTGGCAAAACCAACTATTTATGGACTTGGACGTGTCCCTCTTACTGTGAATATCCCCACATCTGCTGCAGAAATGCTACTGTTGGGACGCAGGGCGGGGCCCACATCTCCCCGGGAGAGTTGGACAGTGAGCGACCCAGGCTCTGCAGCCCTGGTGCAACCCAAAGCATCCCAAGGCCAGGAGCCCGTGTGGGCTAAGGGCTTCGGACAGTGAGTGGAGATCCGTGGCAGGTGAGTTCACAGCGTGGTGGGTAGGAGGGTAAGGTGGGTGGGTCAGTGCTGGGTGACCATGAGGTGAGCTGTGAGCAGGGCCCCCCGTGCCCCCATGGCATGGCCTCCACGTCCACCCAGACCCAGCACATGCCCAGCTCTTGGGCTACTCTGTACAGGCTCTGCCTTGCAGGCTCTGGCCATGGCAGTTTTTGCAGGACTTCAATCCAAATGCCAGCCTGCTTCCCTCCCAGCCAGAAACACTCATCTGGGGATACTCGCTGGCCTGGTGCCCAGGATGTGGCTCCATCAGCACCACCACATGCGGGACTCCTTAGGTGCTCTTTCAGACAGGTGATGCCAGCTCCTTTACTGCTGGAATACCCTACCTCAGGACTGACCAAGACTGTGCCTGCAGAAGGGAGCTGGCTGCTTCTCCAAGTAAGCCCTCCCGCTGTGTCAGAGCCAGAGAGAAGTGTGGGTGACCCGGGGCCAGGAAGGGGCCTGAGGCACACAAGGTGGCTACCGGTGGGGGGGGGTGATCTCAGCTCCTTAACTCCAGCATCTGAGAATCTGTGGGAATGGCCACATTGCTGCAAATCCTCATCAGCCCCTCTCTTCCCTATCGCTCCTCTTCGTTTCAGCTTCCTTTAGTCTGCCTGAGATGACAAAGGGGAGGGAAGCTTCAGAGACGGGGGAGGATCCTCGCCCAGAAAGAGGGGTTTCATTAAAATCCCTGTCTCTCAAGACCACCAACACAGATCTCGGGCCCCTGGGTCTGTGGTGGGGCCAACTAGTTGACAAGGAATTAACTTACAAGGCTGATGGTCATCGACCAGCCTTCGCAACAAGTCGGACAGCAGCTTGTGGCTTTACCCACTTCTACTGTGTTTCTGATGTGACCTGATTCAAGCATTACAGGACAGAGTAATGCACCGAGTCCCAGGCGCTGCACAGGACATCGAAAGGAGTCCAACCAGCAAACTCCACTGCAGCCTATATCCTTTGCAGAATGTGTAACACTCTGCTCTGCAGGTATCTTCATTCATTGCCTGTTCTGCAACGGGAAGACCCTCTCAAGCCAGCCATCCGCAGTAGAGTTCAGCCGTGCACTGGAGTGCTGTGGCGTCAGCTAACGCAGGCTCAATGCCGTTGGCAAGAAGGAAATCTACTGAGCGAGAATGAGGACTGCACAGTGTCCAGAAGATGCAGCTTCACATCAGATCCTGGGAGGGGAGGCCCAGGAAGCTTCTGAAGCTGCAACACAGCCAGGTCCTGAGCCAGGATGCCTACTATGGATGCCCGCCCTGTGCTTGGAAGGAACTTTCAGCGACAGCGCTCCAGGGCTTGTCGGCCCATGTCCCAGGTGCTGGGACTGCATCCCTTCTCCCAGGTTTCTTAACTCAGAAACACTGCCCCGGACGGTGGCAAACATCCCTTGAGTGGTCACAATCGCCCCAGTGAGAATCACCAAATTGACTGCAATAAAGCTGGATGCCATCCATAGACCTTCAAACATCAAATGCATGCCCAGGGCCAGGCTGTCACAGGTCACAGAGGGTGTGGCCGGACAGGGAAGAGACGCTCAGCTCCCACACGTCCTCAGCCTCCGAAGGCGGCCGATTCAGGACAGTGGCTGGAGCGACCCAGAGCTCATCCACGTCATAGTCGCTCTCACGCTCCTCATCTCCACCGACGTTCGTCACCATGCTCCTAGTTCTACTGCCAGATGAGCCCAGTCTCAGAAGCCCAAATCCCAAACCTCTCTCAGGATTCACCCTGTTTGGCTGTCAGTAAACAGGGCTCTGGAGAAAACAGTCTGGCCGTGATGCTTCACACTCTCGGTCCACTCTGCCGCTGAGACAAGGGCCTTTGACGGTTACTTCTGCCAAAGAACCTGCTCCATCTTGGAGCACACCATGGCGGGCGGGAAGCTCCACCCGGAGAAACAGCGATGCTTCTCTCCAGGGCCAATGGAGGGCACCCCCCACCCTGCATTCAGCAGCTTACTTACCTTCTGGAAAACATCTGAATTAATAGGGAACACTAAAACGAAAAGGTCACGCAAGAAGTTTAGAAGGCCGTGTGAAGTCTCAGCAAATCCAAAGGTTTCTGAACCAAGACTGTTGGGGTCGACGAGCTTACAGGCAAAGTTTCCATATGGGCCTTCAACAAGCAACGCTCAGCAGAGAGCGCCACGCTCTGGGCAGAACCTCAGACACCACAAAGTCACATCAGAGCCAACAGCAACTGAAATACAGTGCTCTCCTAAGATATGTGTGTTATCTGTAGAAAGTTACTAGACGCTAAGATGGGGAAAGAAAAGGATAAGGTTGGAAACAAATTTAAAGTAATTTCTGCATACAAAAAAAAATTCTATATCCACTGGCTTCCTTTCTGGGAGTAGCAACTTTTACATGAGATGCACCATCCCAGTTGGAAGGAGTCTGGGTTTTTTGTGGGCAGAGACAAGGGCTCTCCAGGAAATGTGAACCCTTTCTCTCTCACTGAGCTGCGTGCCCTGAGGCCATCCTGACCTGCCTGAGCACCTCCCTGCTCTGCCTCCAGCCAGCTCCTTCCAGCACTCACCCCGCTGCTCCCAGAGCCTACACTCGCCCAGGATCTACTCTTCTGCTGCTGTCAATCTTCTCCTGCCAAACTTTCACTTTAGGGCAAATAAGTTGCAAACTAAAAAGTTGTAAGACCCCTTGGGTTTTTAAAAATCCAAATGTCCATCAGTGACAGACTGGATTAAGAAAATGTGGCACATATACACCATGGAATACTATGCAGCCATAAAAAAGGATGAGTTTGTGTCCTTTGTAGGGACATGGATGCAGCTGGAAACCATCATTCTCAGCAAACTATCACAAGAACAGAAAACCAAACACCGTATGTTCTCACTCATAGATGGGAACTGAACAATGAGATCACTTGGACTCGGGAAGGGGAACATCACACACCGGGGCCTATCATGGGGAGGGGGGAGGGATTGCATTAGGAGTTATACCTGATATAAATGATGAGTTGATGGGTGCTGACGAGTTGATGGGTGCAGCACACCAACATGGCACAAGTATACATATGTAACAAAGCTGCACGTTATGCACATGTACCCTAGAAGTATTAAAAAAAAAAAAAATTGTCTTCTCAGAAAACAAAGAACATTAATTCTACTTCCATGGTTTAATGTTGCCCCCATCTGCATGCTCATGGATATGTGCTTTTATATATATTTTAATCAATACTTATAATACTGTTGGCTACATTCAATTTAATTAAATTTGATGTAAGAAGTTTTAAATTCAGTGAATTCAGGCACTCAAAATTTAAGCCCTCTGACATCTATTAACCAAATGGAAATGACAGGTGGATATTACAAAAATCAAGAGAAGTGTTTAATATAAATCCCGGACTTTTAGATATTTCCAGAAATGTATATATTAGTACACAAACTTGAGCATTTTCACAAATCTTTGAACTCAAATTCCATTCTTAACTTTTACAGGTAAATCAATATCCATATGTGATTTTAAGCAGCTCAAGCATCAGCTCTTAAAAACCACCAGAAATGCTGGGGGCAAATTCCACCGAGCAGCAAATAACGGAACTGCATCCAACAACCCAGGTACCTCCCCTGAGGCATCTGGAACATGAGGATTAGGAGCAGCCTTTGGTTTCTGAGGTGCCCGAGAGTGGGGACTCCCAACTCCCCAAGTCTAAGAAGGCCTCAGCGATAAGGAAAACTAGTTTAAAAAAAAAAAATCATTCCTGCCGGCTCCCTGCCACAGGCTCCTCCCTGTCACGGGCTTACAGATCTCACTTCCTCTCTGCCCCCCAAAGCCTGACTCCTGGTCCCAGCCCTGCTGCTCACTGGGGTGAGGCCATGGGCATCACTGCACCTGTAAGGGGAGAAGCTGGTCAGGATACAGGATCCTGGCCATCCTGGCAGTGCTCAAGCTGATACTGTAACTTTGTAGTGAGTTACTTAATGCAAAGGTTTAACTTTGAATAATTTAGATATGTGTATTCTAACAGGGAAATCCTGAACGTAGAACACAGGCCACACCCTCACACAGATGCTATCTGGCTAGCACTCTTTTTTGTTTGCCTTTTCAATAAATGTTTTTAGAAGCAGTTTTCAGTTCACAGCAAAATCAGGAGGAAAGTATAGAGTCCTCACATATCTATCTCCTTCCCCAGCACAGGCAGAGCCTCCATCATTCTCCTGCCCCCACCGGAGCAGCACTTCTGTATGACCGACAGACCCGCATCAACACGGCACCACCACCCAGAGTCCACAGCTCACACGAGGGCTCGGCCTGCTGCTGCTCACTCTGTGGGTTTCACAGACATGGAACGGCATGGATCCCCCATGAAAGCCCCATCCGGAGTTGCTTCCCCACCCTACACATCCCCCTATGCTCCTCCCATTCATCCCTCCCTTCCCCAACCCCTGGCAGCCGCTGACCGTTTTTCCTGTCTCCACAGCTTTGCCTTTTCCAGACTGTCCTGCGGCTGGACTCACACAGCAGGCAGCCTTTCCAGATTGGAGACTCACTTAGCAACATGCGTTTAAGATCCGTGTCTTTTCATGGCTTAGTGGTCCAGTTCTTTTTTGTCCTGAATAATATCCCAGTTTCTGACCTAACACAGTTTATCCGTTCACCTACTGAAGTGCATCTTGGTTGCTTTCTAGTTTTGGCAATTATAAATAAAGCTATAAAACTGCTGTCAACATCTGTGTGCACATTTCCTCGTGAAAGTAAACTTTCAGCTCCTCTGAGTAAACGTCCAGGACTGTGATTTGCTTCTGTGGTCGGAGTGTTTAGTTCCATGGAAAACCGCCACGCTGCCTCCCACAGCAGCTGCCCTACTTCCCCCAGCGACGAGTGAGGGTCCTGATGCCCACACATCCACCAGCTCACGGTGGTGTCGGAGTTCCAGTATTGACCAGGCTGCTGGGTGTACAGTGGCGCCTCGCTCTATGACATAAGATGCGGGCCATCTTTCCACGTATAGATTTGCCATCTGTATATCTTCTTTGTTGAGGTATCTGTCCAGGTCTCTTTTCCATTTTTAATCACGTTGTTCATTTTCTTGTTGAGTTTTGAGAGTTCCTTGCATGGTTTGGATAACAGCCTTTATCAGATGAGTCTTCTACAGATACGTTCTCGTCTGTGGCCTGCCCTCTCATGCTCCTGAGACACTGTTTTAAGAAACACTTTAGACAGAAGATGGACCTCCCAGCCCACCACGGTTCTCATTTTGGCCGTGGTCACCACCCTCCCAGCCCTGGTTTCCACCTTTCCACGATCTGCTCGTCCTATGGGGGTTTCTCCATACGAAGTCCCTAACATATCTCCAATGATGGCAACATAAAAGCAGGCAGTTTGCAGGTAGGAAGGAGCTGATGGAGGCCGGAGCAGAGTGTGAAGGCCAGTGGCTTCATCCCTCGGGTTCAAGCAGGCCTCTCAGATGTCCCTCTGGGTCACCTCCCAAATGAAGTACCTGCCTTGGCCATGGGCAGGAAGCAGGACCTGGCCCAGATCCCAATGTATTTGACCTGGCACGACATTTACAGGTGAGCCTCCGTAACCGGAAACTCTACTCTGGGGAGAACATATTTTCATTATCAAGGCTTATTAATTAAGAAACCAAAGAGCAATGCCTGGAGGGAGGATACAGGGACTCTGCATGACCCACACGCTCGTTTCCACCTGGCGCAAAGGACCCTGGAGTGAGGGTGCAGTGCCTGCTCTCAGTCACCAGCACACTCGTCGTTTCTACATAAAGAACCCTGTGAGTCTGTCCCAGGACTTTTTAGCCTAGACTTAAAAATTCACAGCCCAGGAAACCCTAACCATTTTAGGAACCTGAGGGGTGGGCCAAGGGGATCTCACAGAGTTGGGTGCTGGCCATGGGGTCAGGAAAGTGTGGCTGGGGCTTCCCGCAAGCACTCCCGGGATGCCGTGCACTGGCCCGAGGCTCGTTCCACCTCCTGTCCTAGGTTCCCATGCCCAGCAGTGACAGGAGCCCTCCTCCTTCCGGAGCAGTCCCTGGTTCCAGGCCCCTGGTGGGGCAGCTTCGACGCAGGGAGGGCTTGGACTGGAGAAAGCCTGGAGCTCTAGGCAATCCTGGCAACCACCTGCTTCCCAAAGTGGCTGCGGAAAAACTCCTGCTTCCAAAACCTGGCACGGGCTGTGTGAGGCCTGGAATGCGGGAGGCACACTTTCAGCATGGGTCCCTGCTCACGCATGCAAAAGCAAGTGCTAAGAGCAGGAAAATTATTCAAGTTACCCTCTTGCTCATCAAATAAAGTTCATAGTCTACTTAGACCTCTGTGTGACATACGAAGTAGTACATGCATTATAAGAAGTGCTATATCATATGTAAATACAGACATGCTGTATCCTTTCCTTTTAGCATACCTTACAGTATATATGTATCACGTGCTATATGTATAAAACATTAGATGTATAAACCCTCAGTTAAGAATTTCATGACTTCCTTCAGTCACAAAGAAATATATTCAGAAGCATAATTACTATCCTTAAATTCTAATGACTAAGAAGTAACATTATTACATTAACTTGCGAAGTTCAAAATGTTGCAATCTGAATTAGCATTTTACCTTTTAAAAACTAAGATGTTCAGTATTTTAAATTAATCACTTTCACTCGAGAGATTCTAGTAACTTGTCTCACATCCATTGATTTACACCACAATAGCCCTCGCTTAGTCTTAAGAAAAACTGCTCTACAGTGCAGCCTTTTGCTACTTTAAAGTGTAGCATGCATATCTATCTCTCTATACCTCAAGAATCAGAAAGTATAGCCCAGAATGCAGATGAATTTCTGGTAAATGCACATTCACGATGAGATGGTCTAGCATGACACAGTATTAAGACATTCATCACAGTAATTTCAAGAAACCAAAAACCCATGTTAGATCACGATTTTCAACGGGCAGAAGTTATGTGCAAGGCAATTTTCAAAGTCCAGTGATGTAAAAACCTAACTGAAGGGATCACCTTATATTTAAGATTATTTCAAGATGATATTTGCTAACATTGACGGTGAGAACAGGACATCACTTTAGGATAACCAAATAATGTCATGCACAGCCACGTTAAAACTTGCCAGCATGAATATCTCTGTTTGCTTTTAAATACAAGCATTGAATTTTGTCACAATCTCTTCATTGTATAATTTCGATGTAGGATTTCTCAGAAGCTCCTAAAGCCTCCAAATCGAGAATTTGAACTTTGAGCAAGTCTCCCAGAAGTGCACAAGCAGGTCTGCCTATGTCCACAGTCTATTTGGAATGCTGGCCATTTCTGATGGACAGAGGCTTCTATGAACGTCACATGAAATCCCTCTGGACTGCCACACAGCTGGCCCTGCCACAATCAGCCTGTCTCAGAATGAAGAACCACCCGCTCCCTGGGCTTTGCTCACTCTAGCCGGGAGAGCGTGTTTACAGAGTACATTATCGACTGAGCCCTCGTTCAATGCGTCAAGCTTGTTGAAGACAGTGAACTGAGCAGAGCAAATGTTCCCAGTTGGACGGCACTCAGTCACAACAGCAGCAGCCACTGTTCACAGGGTGCTGGCTTCGTGCCGGGAACAGTTCCAAGCGTCTTCTTTCTGTCCGAGGAATGTGCACTGCAACCCTGTGGGGCCGTTTGCAACGTCCACCAGAGTTCTGAGGCAGCCGAGTCCCGGCTGTCTGTGGGCCTCACCGCGTGGCCATCCACGTCCCCTGCAGACCAGACCTCACTGCAGGTACCGCGGGTTCCAGAGCCGTCTTGAGGCACATGCTCCCTTCGCCACCTCTTCCTGGCCCCTGACACCAACCCTCACCACTGCTGCCAACACTTTATTTTCTCATGGCTCCTGAGGGGCCTGCTCTTTCTGCCCTTCCCTGCTCCCTGCGTCCGGCTTGGAGGATGCCCACATCAATGCCAACGCTCATGTAATCACCACCCCTTCCATGGGGCTTGACGCCTAGGAGTCTCAATATCAGAAAGTCAGATTCCTGTGCTTGTTGGAGAATTTCTTCCCATTGTGGAAGTGAAGGAGATCAAATTCTAGGTGCCTGCAATCACCTCATTTCCACAGCTAAGTAACTTCAGTAGTAGCACAAAACAAAAAAGCTTTTTAAAACTTCTTTTATACAAGCTAAATACAATTTAATTTTTACATCCACATTCTCATCAGCTCCCATCTGGTGAGCAGGCAAATAGTAATTTTCAAAGAAACAAATTGTTCCATAATTTTAACACTCAGCATTATCACTATTAAGCAAGAATTATCCCAAAAATACACGATGATCTTGTTCTCACATTCAAAACTTGATTGTCACACAGTGAAACAGCACTTAATGCAAAGGAATGTTTCTTTTCAGGTTTCTGCTCTGGGAAAAAAAAAAAAAAGATTTCTGGCAAAGAGATAAACAATTATGTAACTATCCAAAATACCTCCGAGAAAAATAATGTCATTAGTTAGTTCTTTAAAGTGTTACAAATGCAGCTGAGTTTTAATAGTAATTTGTCCACAATTATCAAAAGAATCTTTAAAAATCTTAATACTGAAAGAATAACCATAAATGGATATAAAACACAAAGCAGAAGAGTTAATATTTGGGATAGAGTTTGGTCCATATTTTTAACATATGCATAGTTATTTACCTAGCTGAAGTATATCCCTCTCCTCTTAGGCTCTTCAACAAGCCTGATTTTCAAACATAGACTGGCTTTTCGTACATGAAGGCAGCTTTAAAAGATGTCAGGATTGGGCCGGGCACAGTGGCTCAAGCCTGTAATCCCAGCATTTTAGGAGGCCAAGGTGGGCCAATCTCTTGAGGTAAGGAGTTCGAGACCAGCCTGGCCAATAAGCAAAACCCTTCCTGTATTAGAAATTTTTGTAATTAGCCAAGCGTGGTGGCACACACCTATAATCCGAGCTACTCGGGAGGCTGAGGCAGGGAGAACTGCTTGACACAGGAGGCAGAGGTTGCAGCGAGCCAAGATCGCACCACTGCACTCCAGCCTGGGTGACAAAGTGAGACTGTCTCAAACAAGCATTTAGACCTCAGAAAAAGCTTGAGCATCCCCCGCCCCAACCAACCCAAGGAATCACATGGCAATGGTTATCATGTGATTTCGACACAAAAAAGTTCTGTTCTCTCTGAACACAATGGTAAACACTTGCCATCAGCCCACAGAAACTCCCAGGACCCAGTAACACCGGACTAGCAAGAATAATGGGCCACGTACGCAGGGTTCAGCTGCAGAAAGTGATGGCACCAAGAAAGTGTGTGTGCTCAAACCAGATTCCTTGCTTTCAGGGTGGAGGGTCTCCCCGGGAAGATCATCCAGCGGGATGGTTTCCACTTCCACCGTGAGGAGGAAATGGGGGGTTTCCTGAGGGCACTGACAGGACTTGGGTCTCTGCCCTGTTACAGGATGAAGGCAGGTTCTCCCTACATCTTCCGGGCAGGAGAGATGGAGCTGACAGGTGGACGATGGCTTTTCCAAAATGTTCCCATGTTTATAACCTGTTATCGACCTGCTTTCCCTGGAGATCAGTGAAGCCGCATCATTGCTTCTCTTGCATTAGGGACAACCTGGTGGTACGGCCTCTGGGTCAGCCTCTGCGCGGGTCTGAGTCACTCACTTGTGCCTTGGTCTCAGCATGCTCATCTGTCAAATGGGCGGCCCCACAGACCAGTGAATTTCCAATGGAGTTCCAAGGAGGTTGCCCAAGGACAGGCAAGGGGAAGAAGAGGAAGAAAGCTGTCCGAGGAAGGGGGGGAAGGGGAGGGCTGTCCAAGGGAAAAGGAGGGGGAGGGGGAGGAAGAGGAGCGTGGAGGGAGGAGCAGAAGGGGGGTTCTCTGAGGAGGAGGACCAAGTTGCTGAGGTGTCTTGGAATCAGAGGTGGCAGTGGCTTGGGCTCTAGGCCCTCTGTTACATAGTTTTAGGCTTTAACTATTTGTTATTTGTGGACACTTTAAAAGATTTAATTTGAAGAAAACCGGAGTTGAGGATACCTTGCTTCTAAAACACAATTTCTCAGGCCTGAGACTAAGTGCTAGGCATTGCTCATTCTGTTACCGTCATTTCCTCCTATTTAAAATCAGTCGCACACCCCCAATCTCCCTTCAGTGTAAGCATCACCTTTTCAGAGGATCTCAAACAGCAGAGTAAGCAGATCTCAAACAGCAGAGTAAGCAGCCCTTGACCCCAGCCATGTGCACGAGGAGCGAAGAGCAGACGTGCAGTGAGGGCTGCGGACAACGGAGGCTGCGGACAAGGGAGGCCGAGGCCCAGCACCTCCCTGCACCACTGTGCTCTGCCAGGCCTAAAGGACACCCTTGCCTCTGGGGTGAACAAGCAGCACAAGCTATCAACACTTATTCCAAAGGAACAGGAAGAAAATTCAAACGAAGTTAACACAGTTATCCCAACACAACACTGCAACAGCCCAGAAACAGAAGGGCCAGTGAGCCTGAGATGGGCGGTTCCCACAGCGGGACAGCAACGTTGGCATTAGGGCTTTTTGGCAAAAAAAAAAAAAAAAAAAGACAAAAGAGGTAACATGGGCCACCCATTATTTCCTGCCAGTGGAAAGACACCCACAGGCCCCCAGATGCCAACGGCCCCCTGGAAATGAGCCCATGCAGTGCCTCGGGTCTTCGCACGAGCAGGCACGTGGTGTCCTCAGCACCCCCACACCCGGGACACACACACACCACACTTGGCTCCCACACCTGAGGGTCCAGGAGAATGGCAGGAAGTCCCCGCAGGACAGGGCATCCTGTGAGGGCACTGCAGGGCTACACACCTCAGAGAGGCCCCCGGGCAGATGTTCTCTCCCCAAAGGATGAGCCAGTCCTGACCACAGCCATATCGCGGTGGCCTCCAAGCCAAGCGCCAACATCTCACGTCCAAAGGGATGCGCAGGTACCTGCTGCGCGTGGAGCCCAAGCCCCTCGCAGAGCTCAGGACGAAGCCAGTGTCTAGTCCCGCGGCCGTCACCAGCCAGGAGAGGCGTCCGGGGCCCTTCCCAGCAATGGCCATGGGAAGTAACAACTCAGGCCCATCAGGGGCTTCCTCACTATGCAGGTTTTAGAAGTGGAGACAGAGGTTCAGGTCTAGTGGCACAAACATCGATGGACCCCATGGAAATGCGGGTGCGGCCCCTCCATCCCACCAGCCTTCATGGCTGCTCCTTTCTGCTCCCATCACACATGTCCCCACCCAGCCAAGCCCCTTCTCCTTTTCCACACTGGATTCATCAAATCAAATTTCGCTGTCCTTGGCAAATGTACCATTAATTTATTTACCGCCCAGAACAAAAGCACACTTCCAGTTAACATGACACCCCCGCTATGATAGAACAGCCTTAATTCAGACATGACGTGGAGGAACAGAGGGAGGAGGGGTCGAGGGCCACCCTGGAATCGGCAGCTGTTTTCTGGGGAAAGCCTCCATCCCAACCGAGCCCGACATCGTGCCACACTGTCCCCATGGTGTCCGAAAGCTCCAGGAAGACAGGGTCACTCTGATCCCTTCGCACCCACAACGCCAAAGAGGAGCAGGTGTTCAGGAAAAGTCTCCTGCTAGTGCTGAAGACAGGAATAATTCCTCGTGGTGCCCAGAATGTCAGGAGAAAACAAGGCACCATGTGGATGCCTTCCAGGTGAATTTTGGAATGATTCTACCGAATGCCAGTCATCCTTTTTCAGAACAAAATCCATACCAGAAAACATGT
>NW_022168195.1:0-1179 GCF_008728515.1 Papio anubis
AATCAGTCACAAAAGGAACTTTGGAACCTATACAAAGTAATGGAAACTGAATAGCACACTCTTGAACAGCCAATTAGTCAACGAAGAAAGCAAGAAGAAAATTTAAAAATGTATTCAAACAAATGAAAGCAGAAGCAAACGTCAAAACTTAAGGGACAGAGCAAAAGCAGTACTAAGAGCGAAGTTTATAATAATAAACAACTACATCAAAAATGTAGAATGATTTCAAATATCAATCTAACAGTGCACTTCAGGGAACCAGAAAAGCAAAAACAAAACAAAACAAACCCAAAATTACTAGAACAGAAAAAAATAATAATCAGAGCAAAAATAAATGAAATTGAGACTAAAAAAACACAAAACTCAACAAAACAGAAAGTCTGTTGAAAAGATAAACATCGACAAACCATTAGACTAACCGAGAAAAAAAGAGAAGCGCCAAATAAATACAATCAGAAACAAAAAAAGAGACATTACTACTGATAGGAATACAAAGAATCATTAAAGACTATGACAACCAACTGTACACAAACAAATTGGAAAACCTAGAGGAAATGTAGAAATTCCTGTACACACACAACCTACCAAGAACAAACTAGGAAGAAAGAGAAAACCTCAACCGATCATTAACAAGAATACATCAATAATAAAAAGTCTTCCAACAAAGAAAAGTACATGGCCAGATGGCTTCCCTGATAAATTCCACCAAAAAAAAAAACCACACACACACACACACACACACACACCCCTAACACTAATACTTTTCAAAACTATTTCAAAAAATTAAGGGGGAAGAAATCCTTAGAAACTCATCATTACATGAGGCCAGTATGACTCTGAAAACAAAACAAGACAAAAACACAACAAAAAAGAAAATAGCATGCCAATATCCCTGATAAAGGTATAAAAATCCTCGGCCAGGTGAGGTGGCTCACGCCTGTAATGCCAGCATTTTGGGAGGCCGAGGTGGGCGGATCACGAGGTCAGGAGATCGAGACCATCCTGGATAACACAGTGAAACCCTGCCTCTACTAAAAATACAAAAAAATTAGCCATGTGCGTTGGCGGGCGCCTGTAGTCCCAGCTACTTGGGAGGCTGAGGCAGGAGAATAGCGTGAACCCTGGAGGTGGAGCTTGCAGTGAGCTGAGATGCGCCACTGCACTCCAGCCTGGGCAACA
>NW_022168196.1:0-1178 GCF_008728515.1 Papio anubis
AGTTCTTGTGGAATTGGCAAAGTGATATTTGGAAGCCCATAGAGGGCAATGGTGAAAAAGGAAATAACCTCAGATGAAATCTGGAAAGAAGCTTTCTGAGAAACTGCTTAGTGTTCTGTTAATTCATCTCACAGAGTTACGTCTGTATTTCGTAGATCTCTTTGCTAGCCTTATTTCTGTGGAATCTGAGAAGAGATATTTCGGATCCCTTTGAAGACTATAGGGCCAAAGGAAATATCCTCCGATAACAAAGAGAAAGAAGCTTTCTGAGAAACTTTTTTGTGTTCTGTGAAATCATCTCACAGAGTTACAGCTTTTCCCTCAAGAAGCCTTTCGCTAAGACAGTTCTTGTGGAATTGGCAAAGTAATATTTGGAAGCCATAGAGGGCTATGGTGAAAAAGGAAATATGCTCAGATGAAATCTGGAAAGAAGCTTTCTGAGAAACTGCTCTGTGATGTGTTACTTCCACTCAAAGAGTTACTTCTGTACTTCGTGTATCTCTTTGGTAGCCTTATTTCTGTGAAATCTGAGGTCAGATATTTCGGATCAATTTGAAGACTATAGGGCCAAAGGAAATATCCTCCGATAACAATGAGAAAGAAGCTTTCTGAGAAACTTCTTTGTGTTCTGTGAAATCATCTCACAGTGTTACAGCTTTCCCCTCAAAAAGCCTTTCGCTAAGACAGTTCTTGTGGAATTGGCAAAGTGATATTTGGAAGCCCATAGAGGGCTATGGTGAAAAAGGAAATATCCTCAGATGAAATCTGGAAAGAAGCTTTCTGAGAAACTGCTCTGTGATGTGTGACTTCCACTCACACAGTTACATCTGTATTTCGTGGATCTCTTTGCTAGCCTTATTTCTGTGGAATCTGAGAACAGATATTTCGGATCCCTTTGAAGACTATAGGGCCTAAGGAAATATCCTCCGATAACAAAGAGAAAGAAGCTTTCTGACAAACTTCTTTTTGTTCTGTGAAATCCTCTCACAGAGTTACAGCTTTCCCCTCAAGAAGCCTTTTACTAACACAGTTCTTGGGGAATTGGCAAAGTGATATTTGGAAGCCCATAGAGGGCTATGGTGAAAAAGGAAATATACTCAGATGAAATCTGGAAAGAAGCTTTCTGAGAAACTGCTTAGTGTTCTGTTAATTCATCTCACAGTGTTACATCTGTATTT
>NW_022168197.1:0-1178 GCF_008728515.1 Papio anubis
GGGAATGGTTTTCCCTTGCATTTTCCAAATGTGTCTCAAGCTGGGTCTCAAGTCCGACCGCCTGTTTCCCCAGTCTAACTCTGGATTGCAGTAAAATACTAAATTTCTGGTCGGGTGCGGTGGCTCACACCTGTAATTCCAGCACTTTGGGGAGCTGAGGCGGGTGGATCACGAGGTCAGGCATTGGATACCAGTGTGGTCAACATAGTGAAACCCCCGTCTCTACTACAAATACAAAAAAAAGAAAAAAAAAATAGCCGGGTGTGGTGGCGGGCACATGTAATCCCAGCCACTCGGGAGGCTGAGGCAGGAAAATCGCTTGAACCTGGAAGGCGGAGGTTGCAGTGACGTGAGATCACGCCACTGCACTCCAGCCGGGGCAACAGTGTGAGACTGTGTCTCAAAAAAAGGAAAAAAAAAAAAGGAAAAAAAAACCCACCTAAATTTCCAGTTCCTTCTGACATGCCCAAATGCTAATTTTCCCTCCATAATTCACAAGATTATCAACTATTTGTCCTTTATTGTACATTTCAGACACAATATTGTAATTATTTTTTCACAAAGCATTAGATGGCACTTTATAAGATATTTGTTCTCTGTAAACTTTTCATAGGAAAGCAGAGAACAATTCCCTGATACTGCTCTAAAAAATTTCTGTGCCTCTCTTCCTTTTATTTTCCGTAGGCACAGATTCTTATCAGAATGTCTTTGGGTTGAGGTTTCTCTTTAGAAACTTTACAAGTTGATGTGTCCTCAGCCCCCTCCTGTCTTTTACTGGTTCTGGGCTTCAGTACTATCTGGGGATGGCCCGAGATACTCTTCATGGCTGTGTCTGCCGGAGTGTGTAGTGCGTATCAGCCCCGGGGTTATTTCCTCACAGAGAACAACCTGAGAGGTATGGAGTGCAGTCTCTCCAGGGAGCAAGTGGAGGCCCTGGAACTGAGAGGAGTTTCCTTGCATATATATGGTGGCTCTAAGAAGCTAACCCCTTGGGACATTTAGTTTGTCTTCACTTTACCCCGCTTCCGTTTCTTGAGACATATTTTGTTGGTCAGCCAATCAGATGCTGATTTTGAGGAGAAAAGAGAAAAATGATTCCTGCCCTCTGGATTCTCTCAGATTTCTGAAAGGAAAAAAAAGTATCTCAAAGGACAAGGAAAACCCATCCGAAACAGACG
>NW_022168198.1:0-1178 GCF_008728515.1 Papio anubis
TAAAAATTGCATATATTTAATGTGTATAATGTGATGATTTGATATTCATGTACACTTGAAATGATGACCATGACCAAGCTATACCATATCCTCCACCTTCCCTAGTTACCATTTGTGTGGTGAGAACACTGAGACCTACTCTCCACACGTTTCAGGTATGCAACACAATATTGTTAACTGTAGTCACC
Source organism: Papio anubis (assembly GCF_008728515.1). Classification (NCBI taxonomy): domain Eukaryota; kingdom Metazoa; phylum Chordata; class Mammalia; order Primates; family Cercopithecidae; genus Papio; species Papio anubis. The sequence continues at coordinate 189 of NW_022168198.1, forward strand.
ATGCTGTACTTCCAAATCTTTTTTTTTTTTTTTGAGAGACAGTCTCGCTCTGTTGCCCAGGCTGGAGTGCAGTGGCGCAATCTCGTCTCACTGCAAGCTCCGCCTCCCGGGTTCACGCCATTCTTCTGCCTCAGCCTCCCGAGTAGCTGGGACTACAGGCGCCCTCCACCATGCCCGGCTAATTTTTTGTATTTTTAGTAGAGGCAGGGTTTCACCGTGTTAGCCAGGATGGTCGCGATCTCCTGACCTCGTGATCCACCCTCCTCAGCCTCCCAAAGTGCTGGAATTACAGGTGTTAGCCACCACACCTGAACAATTTTTTAATTACTTATTCATTTTTTGAGACAGAGTCTTGCTCTGTCACTCAGGCTAGAGTGCAATGGTGTGATCTTGACTCACTGCAACCTCCGCCTTCTGGGTTCAAGCAATTCTATGCCTTGGCCTCTGGAGTAGCTGGTATTACAGGCATGCACCACCATGGCCAGCTAATTTTTGTATTTTTAGTAGAGACAGGGTCCCACTATGTTGCCCAAGCTGATCTCAAACTCCTGGCCTCAAGTGATCCGCCTGCCTCAGCCTCCCACAGTGCTGGGATTACAGCTGTGAGTCACCACACCTGGCCTCTAAATCTATTTTTTAAGATGACTTTAGGTGGTGTGTGGCTCAGGCCTGTAATCCCAGCACTGTGGGAGGCCGAGGTGGGGAGGTGGGAGGATCGCTTGAGCCTGGAAGTTCGAGACCAGTTTGGGCAACACCGTGCCTCATCAGAAATGTGTTTTTGATTAAAACAGTTCAGGGCCGGGCGCGGTGGCTCAAGCCTGTAATCCCAGCACTTTGGGAGGCCGAGGCGGGTGGATCACAAGGTCAGGAGATCGAGACTATCCTGGCTAACATGGTGAAACCCCATCTCTACTAAAAATACAAAAAACTAGCCGGGCGTGGTGGCGGGCGCCTGTAGTCTCAGCCTCCCAAGTAGCTGAGACTACAGGC
>NW_022168199.1:0-1178 GCF_008728515.1 Papio anubis
TTAAAGCGCAATATTGGGGTGGGAGTTACCCGATTTTACAGGTGTTGCGTGTCTCAGTTCCCCTGGCTAGGAAAAGGGATTCCCTTCCCCCTTGCGCTTCCCAGGTGAGGCGATGCCTCGCCCTGCTTCAGCTCTCGCTGGTCGGGCTGCAGCAGCTGACCAGCACCGATCATCCGGCACTCCCCAGTGAGATCAACCCAGTACCTCAGTTGAAAATGCAGAAATCACCAGTCTTCTGTGTCGCTCGCACTGGGAGTTGGAGACTGGAGCTGTTCCTATTCGGCCATCTTGCTCCACCCCGAGATGACAGAGTTTCTAAGCTGTGTAATGTAAAGAAATGTTTATCTATGTGAGATGAATAAACATATCTATCACAAAGCAGTTTCACAGAAAGCTTTTTTCCAGATTTTTTTCTGGATATTTCCTTTTTCACCATAGCAGTCCATATACTCCCGAATGTCCCCTGGTAGCTTTTTCTCCAAAAGGGATTCCAAAATCCTCTATGAGAAAAAAGTTTTAATTCTGTGAGTGCAATGCACACGTCACAAAGCAGCTCCTTGGAAAACTTCTCTCCAGTTTCTATTTGAAGATATTTCCTTTTTCACAGTAAGCCTCACAGCGCTCCCGAGTATCCCTTAGTTGACTAAACTAAAACAGTGGTAGAATACTGCTCAATGAAAACAGAAGTGTAACTGCGAGTGGAATTCACATGACACAGAGTAGTTTCACAGAAAGCTTCCTTCTGCTTTTTATCAGAGGGCATTTCTTTTTCAGCACATTTTTAAGAGCATTCCCAAATGTCCTTTCTCAGGTTCCACAGAAAGAGTCATTTCAAATTGCTCAATCCCAGAAATGACTTAACTCTATGAGATGAATACAAATATCACAAAGCAGTTTGTTAGAAAGCTTCTATCCACTTTTAATCTAAAGATACCTACTTTTTCACCGTACGCCTGAATGTGTTCCTGAATGTCCCTTCGTGGATCCTTCCATGACGGAGTTTCCAAACTGCATAATATAAGGAAAGCTTTATGTAAGTGAGATGAATAAACATATCTGTCACAAAACAGTTTCACAGAAAGCTTCTTTCCAGTTTTGTCTTAGGATATTTCCTTTTTCACCATAGCTGTCCAAATAATCCCGAATGTCCCCGGGTAACTTTTTCTCCAAAATGATTC
>NW_022168200.1:0-1178 GCF_008728515.1 Papio anubis
CCTGGAGGGACCCGACACCGCCTCGGCAGGCCGCCGCCCGCCCGCCCGCGTACCTGGGCAACTCCTTCACCAGGCTCTGCAGCGCGGACAGCAACTGGTAGTGTCGCTCTTGCTGCCAGGCACCGTCCGCCACCTCCTCCAAGGCGCCCGCGTATCGCTCCATCCCGCGGACGCCCGCTAGCCGCCGGCGGCAGCAATGAGCTTCCTCAGCCTCACGTCATCCCGAGCGCGGCGCGTCCCGCCCCTTTTACGACAGTCCCGAGCGCGACGCGACCGGCCACCTGTCCTGGCCCGCGCCCCGCCGCCTGCTCATTCAGAGGGAGGCGCGCTTTGCCCCTCTGCGGAGACTCCGAGGAGGGTTTCGCTCAGCCCAGGCTTGCACCTGCCTGCTCCCTGCGCGACCTTAGAGGCGAGACTCCGCCACCTGGATATCGCAGGGCCATGGAGAATCCCACCGGCCCTTGCTGAGTCAGTGCGGGCTGAGGTCCCGGCTCCGCGCCGGCGAGCCTGCAAGGTGGACTGTCCCGGTCACCCGCCTTCCCCCGGAGGGAGGGGGCTCGGGCCAGAGCCTACAGAACCTGGGTCTAAGGCATCATCTGCGGCCGAGCAGTGGCGCTGGGGTCTGTCTGCGTCCTCCCCGCCCCCGGGGTGAGACAGACGGGACCACCCTAGAGCCTCTGGGGCAGGACAGTCGGAGCCAGAATCCCCATCTGGGCCTGCATGGTCGCCCGGGGCTGCCCGGTCCCCAGCCCGTGAGCCCAGACTGCGCTCTCCCCGCTCCCCAGGCCTGCTGCTGGGCCGGGGCTGGGGGGCTTCTGGTGGCTGGGGCTGAACCGGCTAGGAACAGGCTTTAATAGGAGGGGTTGGGGTGGAGGAAAGGCTTCTGCAAAGGCCCTGCCAGAATCAGGTCAGGTGGAGGGAGGAGAGGACCGGTGTGGCCAGGCTGCGGAAGCCAGCGCAGGAGACAAGGGCGGGGGCTGCTCATTACAGAGGCTGCTGGGGGCTTGTCCGAAGAGCGGCAGGGGGCACGGAAAGGCTTGGGGACACAGACACGCTCAGACTTGCGTTTCACCGGGCACTCTTTAGCTGCCTGCGGGGTGGCTGGGCTGTGTGGGATGACCTGCTTTGACTAGGTTAGGAATTATGACTGGTTTCCAGAGAGAACATTGGTTAGTGAT
>NW_022168201.1:0-1178 GCF_008728515.1 Papio anubis
AAGAGGTGGCGAAGGGAGCATGTGCCTCAAGGCAGCCCTGGAATCCACGGTCCCTGTGGTCCCTGCGGTCCCTGCAGTGAGGTCTGGTCTGCAGGGGACGTGGATGGCCACACGGGGAGGCCCACAGACAGCCTGGACTTGGCTGCCTCAGAACTCTGGTGGACGTTGCAAATGGCCCCACACGGTTGTAGTGCACATTCCTCCGACAGAAAGAAGATGCTTGGAACTGTTCCAGGCACGAAGCCAGTGCCCTGTGAACAGTGGCCGCTGCTGTCGTGACTGGGGGCATTTGCTCTGCTCAGTTCACTTAATTGGGCCAGGAATGAGGTTGCCCTGCCTTCAACAAGCTTGGCGCATTGAACGAGGACTCAGTTGATAATATACTCTGTAAATACGCTCTCCTGGCTAGAGTGAGCAAAGCCCAGGGAGCGGGTGGTTCTCCAGTATTAGCCAGGTGTTTGTGGTGGGGCCAGCTGTGCGGCTGCCAGAGCGAATGTGACCAGGAAGCCTCTGTCCCCCCGGAGGTGGCCTGCGTTCCTGTTACACGTGCTGTAGGCAGAAGGTGGGCGCTGCTGGGGAACTTGCTCATGTTCCTGTTTTCTGATTGGAAATTCAAGGTTTCTGAGCATCCTACATCGAATTTGTACATTGCTGAGACTGTACACATTTCAACACTTGTGTTTTTTTTTTTCTGCTTTTTGGATCTAGACAACGTGGTATTTGGCCGTGGCTTCCAGGACAGGCTGGATGCAGAGTGAAGTCCTCTCTGCATTCTCGATGTTTGCAGATGTCTTTTTGTATAAATTTTGTATAAACTTTGTTTTTCTTGAGACTTTCAATTGCCATGCACATAACTCTACCAGTTACAGTCGTAAGGTAACATAGGTTTTTGGTTTTACTAGGATGAACGTTTAACATTTGCATACTGGATGTGGGGGTGGAGGTCATTTATCTGCTTTTCATTTCCTTCTTGGTTATACTTAGTGACTTTCAGGTAAGGTGTGGAAGGCGTGGTACAGGGTGAATTGCAGGTCACACTGTGGTGCAGTGGACGAGAGACGCGGGCTGCAGTGGTGTGCACAGTGCATGAGAGAAAAGAGACTTCCATCCTCAAGGGAAACACAACAATTTAAACTGATGATCTAGCTTACATGAGGTCCAACAAATTCAGTTTGCAA
>NW_022168202.1:0-1178 GCF_008728515.1 Papio anubis
AGTTCTTGTGGAATTGGCAAAGTGATATTTGGAAGCCCATAGAGGGCAATGGTGAAAAAGGAAATAACCTCAGATGAAATCTGGAAAGAAGCTTTCTGAGAAACTGCTTAGTGTTCTGTTAATTCATCTCACAGAGTTACGTCTGTATTTCGTAGATCTCTTTGCTAGCCTTATTTCTGTGGAATCTGAGAAGAGATATTTCGGATCCCTTTGAAGACTATAGGGCCAAAGGAAATATCCTCCGATAACAAAGAGAAAGAAGCTTTCTGAGAAACTTTTTTGTGTTCTGTGAAATCATCTCACAGAGTTACAGCTTTTCCCTCAAGAAGCCTTTCGCTAAGACAGTTCTTGTGGAATTGGCAAAGTAATATTTGGAAGCCATAGAGGGCTATGGTGAAAAAGGAAATATGCTCAGATGAAATCTGGAAAGAAGCTTTCTGAGAAACTGCTCTGTGATGTGTTACTTCCACTCAAAGAGTTACTTCTGTACTTCGTGTATCTCTTTGGTAGCCTTATTTCTGTGAAATCTGAGGTCAGATATTTCGGATCAATTTGAAGACTATAGGGCCAAAGGAAATATCCTCCGATAACAATGAGAAAGAAGCTTTCTGAGAAACTTCTTTGTGTTCTGTGAAATCATCTCACAGTGTTACAGCTTTCCCCTCAAAAAGCCTTTCGCTAAGACAGTTCTTGTGGAATTGGCAAAGTGATATTTGGAAGCCCATAGAGGGCTATGGTGAAAAAGGAAATATCCTCAGATGAAATCTGGAAAGAAGCTTTCTGAGAAACTGCTCTGTGATGTGTGACTTCCACTCACACAGTTACATCTGTATTTCGTGGATCTCTTTGCTAGCCTTATTTCTGTGGAATCTGAGAACAGATATTTCGGATCCCTTTGAAGACTATAGGGCCTAAGGAAATATCCTCCGATAACAAAGAGAAAGAAGCTTTCTGACAAACTTCTTTTTGTTCTGTGAAATCCTCTCACAGAGTTACAGCTTTCCCCTCAAGAAGCCTTTTGCTAACACAGTTCTTGGGGAATTGGCAAAGTGATATTTGGAAGCCCATAGAGGGCTATGGTGAAAAAGGAAATATACTCAGATGAAATCTGGAAAGAAGCTTTCTGAGAAACTGCTTAGTGTTCTGTTAATTCATCTCACAGTGTTACATCTGTATTT
>NW_022168203.1:0-1178 GCF_008728515.1 Papio anubis
CCTGGAGGGACCCGACACCGCCTCGGCAGGCCGCCGCCCGCCCGCCCGCGTACCTGGGCAACTCCTTCACCAGGCTCTGCAGCGCGGACAGCAACTGGTAGTGTCGCTCTTGCTGCCGGGCACCGTCCGCCACCTCCTCCAAGGCGCCCGCGTATCGCTCCATCCCGCGGACGCCCGCTAGCCGCCGGCGGCAGCAATGAGCTTCCTCAGCCTCACGTCATCCCGAGCGCGGCGCGTCCCGCCCCTTTTACGACAGTCCCGAGCGCGACGCGACCGGCCACCTGTCCTGGCCCGCGCCCCGCCGCCTGCTCATTCAGAGGGAGGCGCGCTTTGCCCCTCTGCGGAGACTCCGAGGAGGGTTTCGCTCAGCCCAGGCTTGCACCTGCCTGCTCCCTGCGCGACCTTAGAGGCGAGACTCCGCCACCTGGATATCGCAGGGCCATGGAGAATCCCACCGGCCCTTGCTGAGTCAGTGCGGGCTGAGGTCCCGGCTCCGCGCCGGCGAGCCTGCAAGGTGGACTGTCCCGGTCACCCGCCTTCCCCCGGAGGGAGGGGGCTCGGGCCAGAGCCTACAGAACCTGGGTCTAAGGCATCATCTGCGGCCGAGCAGTGGCGCTGGGGTCTGTCTGCGTCCTCCCCGCCCCCGGGGTGAGACAGACGGGACCACCCTAGAGCCTCTGGGGCAGGACAGTCGGAGCCAGAATCCCCATCTGGGCCTGCATGGTCGCCCGGGGCTGCCCGGTCCCCAGCCCGTGAGCCCAGACTGCGCTCTCCCCGCTCCCCAGGCCTGCTGCTGGGCCGGGGCTGGGGGGCTTCTGGTGGCTGGGGCTGAACCGGCTAGGAACAGGCTTTAATAGGAGGGGTTGGGGTGGAGGAAAGGCTTCTGCAAAGGCCCTGCCAGAATCAGGTCAGGTGGAGGGAGGAGAGGACCGGTGTGGCCAGGCTGCGGAAGCCAGCGCAGGAGACAAGGGCGGGGGCTGCTCATTACAGAGGCTGCTGGGGGCTTGTCCGAAGAGCGGCAGGGGGCACGGAAAGGCTTGGGGACACAGACACGCTCAGACTTGCGTTTCACCGGGCACTCTTTAGCTGCCTGCGGGGTGGCTGGGCTGTGTGGGATGACCTGCTTTGACTAGGTTAGGAATTATGACTGGTTTCCAGAGAGAACATTGGTTAGTGAT
>NW_022168204.1:0-37219 GCF_008728515.1 Papio anubis
TATTCTGCATTTTCCAATTTAATAATTTTCTTTAAACTTAATATATAGGCCGGGCGCGGTGGCTCAAGCCTGTAATCCTAGCACTTTGGGAGGCTGAGACGGGCGGATCACGAGGTCAGGAGATCGAGACCATCCTGGCTAACACTGTGAAACCCCGTCTCTACTAAAAATACAAAAAACTAGCCGGGCGAGGTGGCGGGCGCCTGTAGTCCCAGCTACTCGGGAGGCTGAGGCCGGAGAATGGCGTGAACCCAGGAGGCGGAGCTTGCAGTGAGCTGAGATCCGGCCACTGCACTCCAGCCTGGGCTACAGAGCGAAACTCCGTCTCAAAAAAAAAAAAAAAAAAAAAAAAAAAAAAAAAAAATGCAAAAATCACCGGTCTTCTGTGTCGCTGGCGCTGGGAGTTGGAGACTGGAGCTGTTCCTATTCGGCCATCTTGCTCCGCCCTCCTGTTTTGATTTTTAAATTCCACAAATAAGTGAGAACATATGACGTATGTCTTTCTGTGCCTGGCTCATTTCACTTAACATAATAATCTCCAGTTCCACCCATATTGCTGTAAATGACAGGATCTCATTCTTTTTATGGCCGAATAGTACTCTATTGTGTATATATATACATTTTCTTTATCCGTTCATCTGTTGATGGACACTTAGGTTGCTTCCAAATATTGACTATTGTGACTAGTGCTGCAATAAACATGGGAGTGCAGATATCTCATCGATAGACTGATTCCTTTTCTGTAGGGTATATACCCAGAAGTGGGAATGCTGGATTTTATGGTAGCTCCATTTTTAGTTTATTGAGGAACCACCAAACTGTTATCCATAGCAATTGTACTGATTTACATTCCTGCCAACAGTGTATGAGGGTTCCCTTTTCTCCACATCCTCACCAGCATTTGTTACCTGACTTTTTGATAAAAACCATTTTAACTGGAGTGAGATGATATCTCATTGTAGTTTTGATTTGCATTTCTCTGATGATCAATGTTGAGCACCTTTTCATATACCTGTTTGCCATTTGTATTTCTTCTTTTGATAAATGTCTATTCAGGTCTTTTGCCCATTTTTAATCAGCTTATTAGATTTTTTCCTATACAGTCGTTTGAACTCCTTGTATATTCTGGTTATTAATCCCTTATCAGATGGTGGTTTGGAAACATTTTCTCCCATTCTGTGTGTTGCCGCTTCACTTTGTTGATTGTTTCCTTTGTTATGCAGATGCTTTTAAATTTAATATGATCATATTTGTCCATTTTTGCTTTGGTTGGCTATGCTTATGGGGTATTACTTAAGAAACGTCTCAGAGGGTTTCCCCAATGTTTTCTTTAGTAGTTCCATAGTTTGAGGTCTTAGATTTAAGTCTTTATTTTGATTTGATTTTTGTATATGGGTTGGGGGGTCTAGTTTCATTCTTTTGCATATGGATATCCAGTTTTCCCAGCACCATGTATTGAAGAGACTATCCTTTCCCCAGTGTAAGTTCTTAGCACCTTTGTAAAAACTAAGTTCACTGTAGATGTAGAGATGATCTCTGGGTTCTCTATTCTGTACCGTTGGTCTATGTGTCTGTTTTTATCTCAGTATCATGCCATTTTTTTGTTACTATAACTCTGTAGTATAATTTAAAGTCAGGTAATGTGATTTTTCCAGTTTTGTTCTTTTTGCTTAGGATAGCTTTGGCTATTCTGGATCTTTTGTGGTTCCATATAAATTTTAGGATTGTCTTTTCTATTTCTGAGAAGAATGTCCTTAGTATTTTTATAGGGATTGCATTGAATCTGTAGATTGCTTTGGGTAGTATGGACATTTTAACAATATTGATTCTTCCAATCCATAAACATGGAATATCTTTCCATTTTTTGTGTGTCTTCTTCAACTTCTTGCATCAGTGTTTTATAGCTTTCATTGGAGAGATCTTTCAATTCTTTGGTTAATTCCTAGGTATTTTATTTTATTTGTACCTATTGTAAATGGGATTACTTTCTTGATTTCTTTTTCATATTGTTTGCTGTTGGCATATAGAAATGCTACTGATTTTTGTATGTTGATATTATATCCTACAACTTTACTGAATATGCTTATCAGTTTTAATAGTTTTTTGATGGAGTCTTTAGGTTTTTCCAAATATAAGATCATACCATCTGCAAACAAAGATAGTTTGACTTCTTTCTTTCCAATTTGGATGTTCTTTACTTCTTTCTCTTATTTGATTGCTCTAGCTAGGACGTACAGTACCATGTTGAAGAACACTGGTGAAGTGGACACTCTTGTCATGTTCCTTCCTAAAGGAAAGGTTTTCAGTTTTTCCCCATTCGGTATTATACTATCTATGGATCTGTCATATATGACGTTATTGTGTCAAGTTATGTTCCTTCTATACCCAACTTTTTAGGGTTTTACCATGAAGGGATGCTAAATTTCATCAAATGCTTTCTCAGCATTTGAAATGATTGTATGGTTTTTGTCCTTCATTCTGTTGATATGAGATATTACATTAATCGATTTGTATGCATTGAACCATTCTTGCATCCCTGGGATAAATCCCACTTGCTCATGATGAAAGATTTTCTAACGTGTTGTTGAATTTGGTTTGATAGTATTTTGTTTAGAATTTTTGCATCAGTATTCATCAGTGATATTGGCCTGTAGTTTTCTTTTTTGTTGTGTCTTTGTTTGGTTTTGGTATCAGGGTAACACTGATCTCACAGAATAAGTTTGTAAGTATTCCGTCCTCCTCTATTGGAATAGTTTGTGTATAATTGGTATTAGCTCTTTTTTAAATGTTTGGTCAAATTTAGCAGTGAAACCATCAGGTTCCAGGCTTTTCTTTGCTGGGAGACTTTTTATTATGGCTTCAGTCTCAGTACTTGCTATTGGTCTACTAAGGTTTTGGATTTTTTCCTGGTTCAATCTTAGTAGATTGTATGTGTCTAGGAATTTATACATTTCTTCTAGATTTTCCTGTTTAGTAATAGATAGTTGCTTATAGTAGCCACTAATGATCCTTTGAATTTCTGCAGTATCATTTGTAATGTCTCCTTGTTCATGTCTGATTTTATTTATTTAGGTCTTACTTCTTGTTTTCTTAGTCTGGCTAAGGGTTTATCAATTTTGTTTATCTTCTCAAAAAGTTGACTTTTTGTTTCTTTGGTCTTTTGTATTATTTTCTCCATTTCAAATTCCTTTATTTCTGCTCTGATCTTTATTGTTTATTTTCTTCTACTAATTTGGGTTTGGTTTGCTCTTGCTTTTCTAGTTCTTTAAGATGCACCTTTAGGTTATTTGAAGTTTTTCTTCTTTTTTGATGTAGGCACTTACAGCTATAAGCTTTCCTCTTAGTAGTGCTTCTACTGGATCTCATTGGTTTTGTTATTTTGTGTTTCCATCATCATTTGTTTCAAGAATTTTAAAATTTCCTTCTTAAATTCCTCATTTGCCATTTTGTTATTTGTTTTCTGGCTGTTTTGTGGCTTTCTCTCCCTTCTTTCCTTCCTTCTTGTCTTCCTTTCCATGAAAGGTGATTTTCTCTGGTGCTATGATTTAGTTTCTTGCTTTGATTTTTTGTGTATCTCTTGTATGTTTTTTGATTTGAGGTTACCATGAGGCTTGCAGATGGTATCTTATAACCCTTTATTTTAAGCTAATAACAACATTGTTTGCATAAACACACAAACAAGCAAAATGAAAACTAATAAAAACTCTACACCTTAACTTCGTCCCCCCTGTTCCCCCGACCTTTAAACATTTTGTTGTTTCTATTTATATCTTATTGTATGGTCTATGTTTTGAAATATTGTTTTAGTTATTATTTTTGTTTGGTTCATTTTTTAGTCTTTCTACTTAAGCTAAGAGTAGTTTGCACACCACAATTACAGTGTTACCATACTCTGTGTTTTTCTGTGTACTATTACCAGTGACTTTTGTACCTTCAGATTTCTTATTGCTCATTAATGTCTTTTACTTTCTGGTTGAAGTACTCCCTTTAGCATTTCTTGTAGGACAGGTCTGCTGTTGATGAAATTCCTCAGGTTTTGTTTGCCTGGGAAAGTATTTCTCCTTCGTGTTTGAAGGATATTTTCACTGAATATCCTATTCTAGGGTAAAGGTTTTTTCCTTCAGCACTTTAAATATGCCATACTACTCTCTCCGGGCCTGTGAAGTTTCCACTGAAAAGTCTGCTGCCAGACATATTTTGGAGCTCCATTGTATATTATTTTCTTCTTTTCTCTTGCTGCTTTTAGGATCCTCTCTTTATCCTTTACCTTTGGGAGTCTGATTACTATATGCCTTGAGGTAGTCTTCTTTGTGTTAAATCTGCTTGGTGTTCTACAATCTTCTTGTATTTGAATATTGTTACCTTTCTTGAGGTTTGGGAAGTTCTCTGTTATTATTCCTTTAAATAAACTTTCTACCCCATCTCCCTTTCTACCTCCTCTTTAAGGCCAATAACTCTTAGATTCGCCCTTTTGGGGCAATTTCCTAGAACTTGTAAGTATGCTTTATTGTTTTTTATTCTTTTTTCTATCTGATTGTGTATTTTCAAAAAGCCTGTTGTCAAGTGCATTAATTCTTTCTTCTGATTGATCAGTTCTGCTATTAAAAGATTCTGATGCATTCTTCAGTATGCCAATTACATTTTTCCACTCCAAAATTTCTGCTTGATTCTTTTTAATTATTTTAATCTCTTTGTTAATTTGTCTGATAGAATTCTGAATTCCTTCTCTGTGTTATCTTTAATTTCTTTGAGCTTCCTCAAAACAGCTATTTTGAATTCTCTGTCTGAAAGGTCACATATCTCTGTTTCTGTAGGATTGATCCCTGGCACCTTATTTAGTTCATTTGGTGAGGTCATGTTTTCGTGGATGGTCTTGGTACTTGTAGATATTCATCTGTGTCTGGGCATTGAAGAGTTAGGCACTTATTGTAGTCTTAACAGTATGGACTTGTTTATATCCATCCGTCTTGGGAAGGCTTTCCAGGTATTATACCACAATTGGTATTGTGTTATGTATGATCTTGGTGTTGTGATCTGGGCCATATCTGCATTGGGGACAACTCAAGACCAGTAACACTGTGGTTCTTGCAGACTCATAGAGGTATCACCTTGATGATCTTGGATAAAATCCAGAAGAATTGTCTGGATTACCAGGCAGAGACTCTTGTTCTCTTTCCTTACTTTCTCTCAAACAAATGGAGTCTCTCTGGTTCTGAGCTGGCTGAGGCTGGAGGTGGAATGACACAAGAACCTCTGTGGCCACCGCCATTGGGACGGCACTAGTTCAGACCTGTAGCCAGTGCTGCACTGGGTCTTGCCCAAGGCCTGCTGTAACTACTACCTGGCTACTGCCTATGTTCACTCAAAGCCCTGGGGCTCTACAGTCAGCAGGTAGAGAAGCTAGCCAGGCTTGTATCCTTCCCTTCAAGGTAGTAAGTTTCCCTAGGCCCTTGGCAGGTCCAGAGGTGCCATCTGGGAACCAGGAACTTGAATCACAAACCTTAAAAGTCTCCCTGGTGTTCTATTGTACTGTGGCTAAGCTGGTACTTGCACTATGAGATGTAGTCCTTCCCACTCTTCCCTCCCCTTTCTACATGCAAAGGACCCACACCCCATGGCTGCCACCAGCACAGGCCCATGGGGAATACTGCCAGGTTACCACCGATGTCCTCTTAAGGCCCAAAGGCTCTTCAGTCATCTTGTGGTAAATGCTTCCTGGCCTGGGACTCATTCTTCAGGACAATGGGCTCTCCTCTGGCCCAGGGCAGGTCCTGTAATGCCGCCCAAGAGCTAAGGCATAGAATTAGGGACCCCAAGATCTCACTTGGCGCTCTATGCCCTTGTGGCTGAGCTGTTACCTAAGGTTCAGGACAAAGTCTCCTATACTTTTCCCTCTGCTTTTCTGAAGCAGAAGGAGTCTTACAACATAGCCACCACAGCTTGGAATGTGCTGAGTCTCATCTGAGGCCAGCTAGTTTCAGAGTGTCACCCAAGGCCATGGCATCCTACCTGGGTATTGCTGCTAATTATTCAGGGCCCAAGGACATTTTAGTCAGCAGATGATTGGTCCTGCCAGGACTGGGTCCTTCCCTTCAAGGCAGTGGGTTCTCTTCTGGCCCAGGGTGTATCTAGAAATGCTGTCTGGGAGCTAGGGCCTGAAAAGAGAGCCTCATGATGCTGAGTGGTGCTCTAGCCTGCTGTGGCTGAGTTGGTATCCAAATTGCAAGACAAAGCTCTCTTTACTCTTCCCTCTTCTCTCGAGTGGAAGGAACGTGTCTCTTATGGAGCCATGGGCTATGCAGCCTGGGGTTAGGAGAGGAGTAATGCCAGCACTACCTTAGCCACCCCAGGTGGTGTTTCAGTAGATCATGTGTCCTTCACATCCACTGGATTTGAGCCCAGTTCAGCACTAGGACTTGCCTAGGAGTTGCAGTCCTTTTGGCCTAGGCTGCCTTTCTTCAAATTTATTTAGGGTTCCAGAGCCCTTGAGCCTATGGTGGCGAGGCTTGCCAGAACTCAAGTTCCAGTTGCTGGGATAGGTGATTGTCCTCCAACTAGGGCTAGTTAAATACACCCTCCATAGGCAGTTGTCAGTTGACTTCAGTCTGGTTTTGCTTTCTGCTGTGACAGGGCAGCACAGAGCTCAATCCAATGTCTCACAATCCCCATGCTCTTCCTCTGTCAAGTGCACAGATTCTCTCTCCACACCACACAGCTGCTCCATGGGGATGGGGAAGGGGTAGCATCAGCGATTCAAGGCTGTCTTCCTTACCGTCTTCCAGTGCCTTTTTCAGTGATATAAAGTTAAAACCAGGTACGGTGAGTGCTCGCTTCATTTTCGGTTCTTATGAAGATTTGCATGTGTGTGTATATAGATAGCTGTTAAATTGGTGTCCTTGCAGGGGGTGGGAACGATTGGTGGAGCCTTCTATTCAGCCATCTTCCTCCTCCCTCTATCACTATTTTTTTTCTGTTTTTATTTAGATTCAGTGGGTACATGTCCAGGTTTGTTACATGGGTATATTGCATGATTTTGCTCAAGTAGTGAACATAGCCCCTGATAGGTAGTTTTTCAACCCTTGTCCCTCTTCCTCCTTTCCCTTCTTTGGAATACTCAGTTTTTATTGTTCCTACCTTTGTGTCTGTGTGTAGCCAATATTTAGTTCCCAGTTATAAGTGAGAACATGCCATATTTGGTTTTCTGTTCCTGAGTTAATTTGCTTGGGATAATGGTTTCCAGCTGCATTCATGTTGCTGCATAAGACATGATTTCATTACTTTTTATGACTGTGTAGTATTCCATGGTTTATATGTACCACATTTTCTTTATCTAATCCACTGCTGATGGGTACCTTGATTGATTTCATGTCTTTGGTATTGTTAATAGTGTTTGGATGAACATATGGGTGCATGTGTCTTTTTGGTAAAACGATTTGTTTTCCTTTGGGTGTGTATCCAGTACTGGGATTGCTGGGTCGAATGGTAGTTCAACCCTTGGTTCTTTGAGAAATCTCCAAACTGCTCTCCACAGTGGCTGACCTAATTTACATTCCCACAAACAGTAAAGACATACACAAACAGTGTATGTCTTTATGTATTTATAAATTAAGTCTTAAAGATCTACTCAGGTACATTTAGTTACATTATTCATCATTTTAATGATTCTGTATGCTTAGAAGTCAATGAGCCTATTTATTATATTTACAGCAGTTATATTTACCTTTTAGTTGAAAGCTGTGACCTTCCACTAATCTTTAAAGATGAGAAGCCTTTTCCTAATGCTACTGCGAACCTGGACTGAGAGTTAGGACAGCTGGGTTCTGGCTCTGGCTCTTCCACTAGCTAGCTGTGTCATCTTGAATCAGTCACAGCCCCTCTTCCCTGCTTCTCCAAGTCTCAGTTTCTGTATGTGTAAAATAAGTTGATCCCTAAGGTCATTTTCAACTATGTGAGCCTGTATTTTGAAATAAATGTTGTAGCTATGACAAAACCTATCAACAGTTGCCATATTGTGTCTCAAAGAAGAAGACGGGGTCTGGATAACTGAAGAGCAGAAGAGAGAACTGTGGCAGCCATGGAGGGTGCTGCCAGGAACTCCCTTCAAGAAAGAATTTGCCATTCAGTTGCAAGAATTGTGGTTAGTTGAGTACTTCCACCTACTAGCACCTTAGGATCTGTTTCAGCTATGCTCTTTGTGGGTGTTCCCAGCCAATGGTTGAGCATTATACGGGTACTAGGGCCTGGCCATTTCTGCCCCAATGTAGGACTCCTCTAAGGGAGTCCAATATTTGTTCCAGAGCCCCTACTAAGTTGGCTGAACTTTTGTCAGATCTGCATCTTGGTCTGAGTCTCTCCCTGCTCAATTCTTCTTCCTTTTCTCTTTGGCAGGTGTTACTTACCAGGCCCCATAAATCCCTCACACCTTTAACTCCTCAGCTCCTGCTTTCTGGAGGACCCACTGATACAAGGATATAGCAGCATTTTAAGTGAAAATATAAAGGGAGAATTCCCAAGACTTATTGAATAGATGGTGATTAGATTAGTCTGGTTTAAGCGGAGTATTTGGGTTGATGAACAGTTGAAAATTAAGCTGGCAAGATAGATTAAGGTCAGATTGATGGGTTGAATGACAGTGTCACTTAGGAGGTAGAGTTAAGACTGGTGCCAGATTGGAGCCCTGGGCCAGCCCCAGACACATCTTTAATCACCTACCAAGATCATCTTCCAGGCCAGCAAGTGACTGTCTCCATATCAAGAGATGGTTGCTTTTGCAGACCTATGTGGTCTATATCAGTGGTTCCCCAAATCCCCACTAGACACATCAGTATCACCTGGGGAGCTTGTTGAAAATACATGCCCCCTGGTTCTTCCCTAGACTACTGAATCAGCATCTCTGTGACCACCCCCTACTCCTGCCACTAGTCACACGTGCAACCAGGTATGTCAGTTTTCTAACCTGCTGTAACAAATTACCACAACCTTGGTGGCTTAAAGCAACACATATTTATTATCTTACAATTCTGGAGATCAGAAATCCTTCTACATGAATCTCACTGAGCTAAAATCAAGGTGACCTCAAGGCTGCATTTCTTCTGGAGCCTCTAGGGAGGATTTGTTTCATTACCTTTTCCAGCTTCTAGAGGCTGCCCACATTCCTTGTCTCATGGCCTCCGGCCTCCAACTTCAAAGCCAGAAATGTGCATCTCTTTGATCATTCTTCCATAATCACACCTTCCTAGGACTCACTTATTTTGCCTTCCTTGTCCATTTTTTAAAAATCCTTGTAATTACATTGGGCCCCAGGTGATCCTTCTGTTTTAAAGTCAGCAACCTTAATTCCATTTGCACTCTTGGTTCCTCTTGCTATGTAACATAAACATATTCACAGGTTTTGGGGGGATTAGGATATAGAAATCATTTGGGCTATTCTGTCTACCATATCAGGTTTGGAAACCAGCAATCTATGTGATATAAATGTTTCTCCCCAAGGCTATCATATCTGAAGACCTTTGTTCAGCCAATC
The DNA here is from genome assembly GCF_008728515.1 of Papio anubis. NCBI lineage: Eukaryota > Metazoa > Chordata > Mammalia > Primates > Cercopithecidae > Papio > Papio anubis. The sequence goes on from NW_022168204.1 coordinate 9,524, forward strand.
TGCATAAATGTATTGACAACCTTTTCCTTTAAATGAAGTGACTACTCTTAAAAGTACACATGCCCTTTGAGCTGACAACTTCACCTCTACGGATGTATCTAAAGAAAATAAATTTGACAAATGCACAAAGATTTAAATACACAGATGCTGAACACTGCAATGTTTATAATAGTGAAAAATCAAGAACAACGTGAATGTCTAACGGCAGGGCATTCAGTAAACAAACTACGTTTCATCCCTTTGATATAATATACAGCCATTAAAAATGATGCTATAGATCTATATTTATTCATTAAAATGCAGATTAAGTATAAAAAGTTATATACACATATACTGCACACACACATGCACTTTAAGCTCATTGTAAAATATACATATATAATTTGAATAGGTATAATTATTTATTACAACATTGTTAGTAGTAGCAAAAAACACTGTAAATGACCCCAATTTTTATCAAAAACAAATTGTCTAAATAAATTATGATACATCTATACAACTGAACACTATGGAGCAGGTAAAAAAATCAGGTAGATTTGTATACACTGATATGGAAAAACATCTAAGATATATTATTAATTGAGAAAAGCAAGTTACGAAAGTCTATATAGTATTACTGCATTTGTGTTTTTTTAAAGGGAGATGTTAATGTGTGTGTGTTTGTGTGTGTGTGGAGTTGTTGTTTTGTGCAATGCTGCACAATTCCAAGGGAGACCATTCACATTCTATCACATGATAGTCTGTGTGATAAAGACTTTATGAAACACAGGGTGTATGTATGCATATGCATGCATGTACATATGTTTATGTGTGTATACATACACACCATATGTGTATACAGTATGTGTGTATAGGAAACTCATAGCTAATTCCAAAAAGTCTGTTCACAGTGGTTTCCTTTGGGGAATGTGATTGGGGAGACTGTGTGTGTGTATGTATGTGTGTGTTTGTGTGGTGGTATTGGTCAGGAAAATTTTACTTTCACATTATATCCTTCTGTGCTGTTTAAATTTTTTTACAAGCCTGTGTCACTTTTATGAAAAAATAAAAAATAGATAGATAGATAGATAGATAGATAGATAGATAGATATAGATAGATATAGATATAGATATATATTTTTTTTGAGACAGAGTCTTGCTCTGTCACCCAGGCTGGAGTGAAGTGGCACGATCTCAGCTTACTGCAACCTCCGTCTCCTGGGTTCAAGAGATTCTCATCTCAGCCTCTGCAGTAGTTGGGATTACAGGCGCCCACCACCACGCCCAGCTAATTTTGTGTAGTTTTAGTAGAGACGGGGTTTCTTTCGTCATGTTGCTCAGGCTGGTCTCAAACTCCTGAGCTCAGGCAATCTACCCGCCTCAGCCTCCCAAAGTGTTAGGATTAACAGGTGGGAGCCACTGCTCCCAGAAGAGAAAATCATTTAAATATGTATCTTATTCAGAAAATTTTTAGAAAAATGAGCAGTGGCCATCTCTAAGTAGTTGTAATAATTGTGAGGCAGTAAAATATGCTCTGCTCTCTCCAAGTTTCTCTGATAACCCAGACCACTTCATTTGTCCTGTCCTGTTCCTTTTGTAAGACTGGAAGAGAATCATACGCTCCTGGGGGCAGCTACACCCTCAAGAGATTACCTAGGCCAAGCTGCTTCCTTCCTACAGATAAATTATTTAAATGATCCAGGAAAAGTCATTGCCTATCAGGAAAATGTCAATAACTTTCTTTGGGAAATACTAATCAAATACTAATTACCTGTATTCAGTGATTATTTTCTTTCTTGATTAGTTATAACTTTTGTAGAAATAAACTTGAATTTAAAAAATTTATTGAGTGTCCGTTATGAAGTTATTTTCACATACATTGTCACAATTTAAACCTCACAGTGACCCTGTGCAATTGGTTGATGAGGAAACTGAGGGCCAGGCCTCAAGGAGATGTGTATATACTGCTAAACTAGGGAGAGAAGATGGAACCAACATTTATTTAGCACCTACTATATACTAGTTAAAGTATAAAACTTACTTCATTTTCTCTTAATAGCATATAGAAGTTATTGCTCCCATCTTGCTGATGAGGAAACCGAAGTTGTGAGAGGCTCAGTAATTTCCCCCAAGGTCACACAGCTTGAAACTTGGCAGAGCCAGAATTCCAAGCCAGCTCTTTCCTACACTCCCTACCCCGTTTTGTTTTTTTTTGTTTTTTTGTTTTTTTTTAAGACAGGTTCTTGCTCTGTCACCCCAGGTTGGAGTGCAGTGGTGCAATCACGGCTCACTGCAGCCTCAATCTCCTGGGCTCAAGTGATCCTCCTGCCTCAGCCTCCGAGTAGCTGGTTCCAATAGGTGCATGCTACTATGCCCAGCTATTTAAAAAAAAAAAAAAAAAAATTCTGTAGAGACAAGGTCTCACTATATTGCACAGGCTCGTCTAGAACTCCTGGACTCAAGCAATCCTCCTACCTCTGCCTCCTAAAATGTTGGGATTACAGACGTGAGCCACTGCGCCTGGCCCAGCTTTTCCTCTTCTGAGAAAAGTGTTCTCCCCATTAGCTTGCTAGGATATCTCTGCAACTTTCCCCTGATGGGTCTTGAATCCCCTTGATATAATCCTGCAATCTTAAAAAAAAAAAATCAGTTTTTAAATTTCACAGATTACAGAATCCTGCATTTGAGGATCTCAAAATGATGGTTACAAAAATAAACTCAACTCTGAGATTTAGTTAACAAAAGATAAGAGCATTACTATTTCAAAATCATTTTTTGTCCCTGAGGTGGTGGGCAGGGAAAAGGAAAAAGCTGTTTATATTAGTGGTAATTACTGCTTTGGGTAAAAATACTGACCCGTATAGGAATGCTTGTGAGTGATCCCTTGATATAACCATCAGAGTTGGGAAAGCAAAATGAGGAGCTGCTGTTTAGTAAATATAGAGTTTCGATTTTGCAAGATGAAAACGTTCTGGAGATCTGTTGCATAATAATGTGAATATCCTTAACACTACTCAACTTGACACTTAAAAATAGTTAAGATTGTAAAATGTATTTTTTTTTTAATTTTTTTTTTTTTTTAGAAACAGGGTCTTTTCTGTCACCCAGGCTAGAGTGCAGTGATGTGATCATGGCTTACTACAGCCTTGAACTCCTGGGCTCAAGCCATCTTCCTGCCTCAGCCTCTTGAGTTGCTGAGACTACAGGCATGTGTTACCACATCTGGCTAATTTTTTATTTTTCTGTAAAGATGGGGTCTCACTATGTTGCCCAGACTGGTCTCAAATTCCTGGACTCAAGTGAACCTCCACCTTGGTTTCCCATAGCGATGGAATTACAGGCATGATTTTTTTTTTTTTAAAGACTAGTCAAGTGCAGTAGTGAGAAGGGGTGGGAGGAAGTAGAACAAGTTCGATCTGTAACTGTGAACAATCAATTGAGATAACCCGCTACCTTCGGACAAGCCAAAATGGTAAATTTTATGTTATGTGTTTGTTACCTCAATTTAAAATTAAAAACAAAATCTATTAGAGATTTCTGGGAACTTTTAAACAATGTCCAAGAAAAAGAAAAACGAGAAAGAGAGGTGATAAGCATGTTATTTTCTTCACTTTAACAGTCTAAGTTTATTGCTTGCCCTTACCCTTGTAATAAATGAAGATCTAGAATCTTCTAATTTCAGACCTAAATCTATGTCAAGGTGAGGAATCAAGACACAGAGCTCATGGTTATAGCGAAGAGTAAGGGAGCTGACTATTTCTTTGCACCTATAATCTATATGTGAAACAATCCACAATGACCTGAGCCCTCAAGGATTCTCTTAAAGAATTATTAACTTAAAAAATATTTACATGTCAGCTATATTTTGCCGTACCACTAGATGGTACAAAAACCTAGTTTTCTGGTAATGATTTGCTCACGTTGTGAAGGTAATGGCAGAGTATTTAATTTGAAATACTCTGAATATGTTCTTTGTGATATTGGAAAGTATAACACGTTGGAGTAACACCTGGAAAAAATAGCATTACACTCTCATTTTCTGTTAGGTTGCTTCCAGCTTGCTAATGACAGAAAAGGCACATTCAGGAAGATAGTTTATACATGTCTTTTAAATTTCCCAACCCTTTGACTGGGATTTTGTGTCTCAGATCTAGTTTTGATGGTGATATGTCTACTCTGTCTGGCTTAATCTCAGTAACTTCTAGAATCATTAAAATTATCATAGAAACATCTCCAATTTTAGGTCAGAAGTGCTTCATACTAGGCTTAGCATAGTATCTTTCACAGAGCAGTCACTCAACAAATGTGGAATTGCCTTTAATGGCTATGTATATTTCACCATTGAACCTGACATTATTGGAATGTGAGGCCATAGATAATGAGAGTAATAGTAATGGTTTAAACACCTACAGCACTTTATAATTCAGAGCTCTGAATCCCTGATTTTCATGTAAGTGGAACAGGTTGCCTATATCCGTTAATTACGTGGATCAGATGTACATGTGGAGGTCTCCTGACCTGGAAATGGTGGCTATTCTGGTAATAACGACAAAGTAGGGTAACAACGTATTTATACTCATCTAGGTTGACCACCCATTCTGGTTTGCATGGGACTACCCTGTTTTTAGCATTAAAAGTCCCATGTCCCAGGAAATTCCTCATTCCCAGGCAAACCAGGACAGTTGGTCACATTATATCACTTTACGTTCATGATCTCATTAGCATTCACAATAACCTTATCAGGGAGGGATTTTATTATTTTTATTTTACTGATGAGAGACTGGAGGGTCAGAGGGGTGAAGTCACCTGTGTAAGGTCACGCAGCTAGAAAGTAGTGGAGTCTCGACTTTAGCCCTTGTTGAACTGAATCCAAAGTCAACATTCTTTCCACTGTCCTGTAGCTGCAGAGAGCCAAAACAGGCGACCTCAGTCAGTGGGGACTGAATTACTGAAGTTCTCCTATTGGAAAGGACATTCTTCAACTTGTCCAGAGAATGACAGAGAGAATTCAAGACCAGTTGGGAGAAGTTCAAATTGGGATAGCTCCCTTGGCCCAGAGCCAAAAGCTGTGGTTTAGTGCAGTCATTCTGGACAACGGGTTGATTAAAACCTTCAAATATGAACAAATTTTGCAGAGTTCTCCCTAGGTAGAGAAGCAAATCCCAATGACCTATTAAATTCATTAGCAAAGAGCTAAATTCCCCGAGGACTTGGAGCAGCTCCTCCGAGTACAGTTTCTAGATAACTTACCAAGCAGGGTGGTCAACTCCACCCAGAGTGGAAATTCAGAATCACAGTTATGGTTTGAGCTAATTGATGTCGATTTTTCCGAAATGACCCACAAAGACTGTTTTCTGATCTTTCAAGTTCATTAAGTCCAGGCTCCTATTATAGATTCAAAGATTCAGGAGGAAATGCAGGGTTGGACGCTCCAGGATGGAACTTTCAGGAAGCACCTGGACAGAAATAGCGAAAGATGAACATGATAAAATAAACAGAGGGCACAGAAGCAGCAATGCCTTCCCAAACCAGTGAAAGAGCATAGAAAATTACATTCAAGAGGTGCCCTGGTGGGATATTCTGAAGTGTGCAATAAGCACATCATTTGAACCTCATTAGTTTCCCAGAAGCACAGCTGGGAATGTCTCAACTCTCCATTAATGCAATTTAGCACGTCCTACCTAAGTGCTCTGCCCCCTGGCAGGTGGAGCAGACTTCAGTATTAACATGCCTGTTCATATCACTGACATTAAGTTTCATTTCATCCTCAAAAGCCAAAGGACGACCAGTCTTCAAGATTCCGTTAGCTAATCCCATAACATATAATCATGCAGAAGGTTTCAGAAATTCAGGTGTGCTTTCCTGCTTATAAGCCAACACACTTTGTGACACAAATAATAACAAATAATCAACAGATATTTTAACCAGGCAGAAATCCATCTAGTGGATTATTCAGCCTTGGTTATTATTATCTGTTACCTGAAGCTGATGGAGTTGGTAATTCTGAATAAACTGAAGAGCATCATTATCATCCACTTCCTAAAGGAAAGTACTAGCTTTCAGAAGGACAATGCCCATGTCTGAGCCATCTCTGTATTTTATCATGCCTAGCACAGCAACCTAGTTCAGTAAATTTTTTCCCCAAAAATAAATGAATGAAATAACATTGTGTCACTGACCAGTTGATATTACTCTTGGCCAAAAAATAAAACAAATAAACTTTACAGATTCTTTTTGGACCTTCTCAAGACTAGAATAGCTAACCTCCTCTGATCTCCCATGGCTCCCTGGGCTTCACCTATCTCCTTGACACCAAGTCACAGCACGGGTCACACTGTGTTTATCCCAGGTGACTGTTTCTTTGTCTGTCTTCCTTGCTAGACTGTGAGCTAGGTCTGCCATGAGCATCACTGCATCCCCAATGCTATGTTTGTGAATGACTGGTTGCGTGAAATACTAATTCTATTCTATGTTCCAGAAGCACTAGCTTGAGGCTAAGGAATAATCAATTTACCACTCTTTCTCCAGGTGCCCTTGCTCATCCAACTGTGTGACCTTGGGTAAACAGCTCAGCTTCCTGGGAGCCAGCCTCAGTTAGAGTAGTGGGCTCAGGGATGGACCTTCAAGGGGGTGCAGGGCATTCCCTGATACTGGGGCTCTGAGGGGGGACCTAAGGCTGGAGGCAAGGGTAGATTGCTCCTCCTGAACAAAGTTGACAGAGGGAGGCTTGGTTTTCTGGTGATAAGGTATAGAGCCTTTGGCTTCAGATAGACGAAGGCTTAAGGTATATCTCCAGCACTTGTGACTAACTTTGGACAATTTCTCCATCCCTCTGGGCTTCATTTCTTTATCACAGCTCATTTTGGCATCTTATCCTTACCATTGTGTATCCTCAAGGTGAATTCATAATTTTGTGTGGATGCGTATTTGGAATTTTAAAATAGTGTTTGAATAATAAAAGCTACCATTTACTGAGCACTCAACATGTAGTGGGCTCTGGGCTAAGTGCCTTATGATGCATCATCTCATTATGTCAGCAAAATAACCCTTGGAGGCAAGAATTAGTGTGCTATTTGACAGATAAAGAAATTAATTTTTGGAGTGGTTTAGTAAGTGGCCCAGCCCATGCAGCTGGGTAAGTCGAAGAGCAGGGATGCAAGCCTGGTTTTGTCTGACTCCAAAAGCTCATCCTCTTAACCGGTACACTAACTGCTGTAATTAAAAGATATTAAAACGGAAACATGTAAAAACCAAAGTACAAAGTAAATAAATAGAAAAGCTTTTGCTTTCTGTTGAAAGGCCATTAGTTCCAGGCCCATTCTGATGTCAAATGGAAAAAATAATAAGGTTGGTCCATCAGTTAGCAGAAGCAAACAGACCACTTTTCCAGTATGCTGGTCCTTTCTCCCTATTACTAGCTAAAATGATTACCATCCACTCAACCACTTTAATGACTCCTGACTCAGAGCTTTCATTTGGCTCTCTTTTTACCTGTAAGACATCAAAATATTATGTAGCTAAAAAGTTCTCTCTGAAAGAACTTTGTAAACATTATTTTTTTTCTTTTTTTTTAAAAAAGCAGAAGTCATCAGTTATCAGTCTTCTAAAGCCAGGAATTCTTTCAAAATTCTATAAGATCTCTTGTCAAATGCATTTAGCTCTGTATGAAGGAAATACTAAGCGCCCTTTACACTGTCCTTCCGCAGAGAGTTTCAGACCTCATGGACTCTGTGTAACATTGGGAATGACTTTGGTGACTAAAACTGGTCCTATTGCCCTAGTTTCAGGACAAAATTTGCAAACTGCTTAGGTGTCAGGGGAAGCACATTTTAGTCAAACCAAGCGCAATTTCTATCCTGTTAGAGACAAGCCAATTACTGTGCCAGGTTAGAGAAGAAAGGAGACAGGCAACAGGCACAGGGGCTTACATTATCTATATACACGTCTATGCTTTGGGGGCTCTGCTGCTCTCTGCTGGCCACAGGCTGTTGCTGTAGTCGCCGAGCAAGTGATTCATTCAAAGTGCTGCGGCTGGGGTTTCTCCTACTATTGCCACTATCACTGAGTAGTACCATTTATTGAGTGCCCTATCGGTTCCAGGTTCTGAGTTAGGTGCCACGGAGACAGAGATGACAAGTCTTGGTCCTCATCCTTGGCAAGCTCAGTCTAGTGGGGAAGATAGATTCTCAGAGAATTACAATAAAATGCAGCAAGTGTCGAGAGTTTGAGAAAAGATCCTTGCATTCCCTCAGTCAGCAGCACTGAGTTCCTACTCTGTGTCAACTGCCTAGTGAGGTTCTGGGAAAAAAAGCACAGAGCTTTATAGTTGCAGCTGTCCACTCAGTATATGTCTCATCTCATTTCATCATCACAACAAATCCGTGAGGTTTACAGGGCAGAGAGTAATAGCCCTATTATATAGATTAGAAAGCTGAGACTCAGAGAGGTTGCATGAGTTGCCAAATGTAACACAGCTAGCTGCTAGGTTATAGAGGCTTGGACTCGATGGACTTCAAATTCACTCTCTTTACTGCTGCACCACACTGCTTGGTGCTGCTTACTGAGAGGTTGGTAGGGTGATGGTTAAGACTAAGTGCTCCTAGAGTCAGGCTGCCTGGGTCCACCCTGACTCTACCACTCTCTTGCATCAGGCAAATTACTTAGCTTCTCTGTGCCTCATTTTCTCCATCTCCTAAATGAGAAGAATAACAGTACTTAACTTATGAGATTATTTTGAGGACCAAATAAGTAAATGCTTACGTCGGTCATATAATAAACAATAAACATCAGCTCCTTTATTATTATTATTCTTATAAAGATAGGGGTCTCACTATGCTGCCCAGGCTGGCCTTGAACTACTGGGCTCAAACCACCCTCCCACCTCAGCCTCCCAAAGTGCTGGGATTACAGGCATTAGCCACTGCACGCAGCAGTCAGCTCTTAATATTACTGTCAACATGTGAGGCAGAACAACTTGGGGGACGTGGGAAGAAGAGATGTAGATTCAAGGAAGGTGCTAAGTGCTGCTAAAGTTACATCCGATTGGTTACTCTTGCTTGATTAACAGGAAAAACCTGTCCAGCTCTCTATATAGAGTCCACTCTGATAGCTCATTTTTTCAGTCCTCCAGGGACAGCCCCTCTTCTCCTTGTCTCCAAGAGTACCCGCGCAAGTAATGGGGCTACAGAAAGTGGAAGAACTAATTCTTCCCTGGATAGGTGACCTCTGCCTTTGTAGGGTTGGGGGCAGAATAAAACTGTCAGAAGGACCAGGATTTGTAAAAGCGTCTATTGTAGAGGATTTATAATTGAACAAGTCATCTTATCCATATCTTTAAAACAGGGCCAGTATGGGTTAGTACTAGAAATACGAGCAGAGACTTAATTATATAATGACATTTAAATTGGATCTTCCTTCTATCTCAATACTCTGGGATGCCATGACAATCCCCTTCTCCCACTTGGCTGCTTTTCCTCAAATCGCTCTGACAGCTCCTCTTTTGACTCCTCCATGAGCTCTTCTACCACCCCTTAAATGCTAGTGTTCCCCAGGGATCTTTGCTTGGCCTCCAGTCCTCACACACTACACTTTTTTTCTAAGTAACTGCATCATTTCCCACAACATCAATAACCTTCTATTTCCAAGTTGATAACTCCAAAATTTCTGTCTCCTGCCAAGACATCTGTCCAAGCTCCAACCTCATCATCTACCTGTCTGCTAGATATCAGCACCTAGAGGCCCCACAGGCACCAGTCCCTGCCAAATATGTTTCTTCACTTGTGTTCTCTACATTATTTTCTGACATCAGCATTAACCTAGCCAGTCAAGGTAGGCACTTGGAAGTCATTCTTTTTTATTGAGATATCACATACCATAGTATTTGCTTTTTTAAAGTGTACAGTTTAGTGCTTTTTAGTAAATTCACAAAGTTTCTCAACCAGTCCCCACAATCTAGTTTTAGGACATTTCATTACACCTGAAAAAGTTCCACTTGTCCATTAACAGTCACTCCCCATCCTCCCCTCTCCCAGTCTCTGGAAACAACGAATCTGTGTTCTGTCTCCTTGGATTTGCCTATTCTGTATATTTCATATGAATGCTATTGTACAATATATGCTATTTTGTGATGACTTCTTTCACTTAGCATAATGTTTTCATGGTTCATCTATGTTGTAGCATGCATCAGTCCTTCATTCCTTTATATGGCTGAAAAATATTCCTTTGCATAGATTTATCACATTTTCTTTCTTTATCAGGCAACTGACATTTGGGTTGTTTCCACTTTTGGGCTACTATGAATAATGCTGCTATGAACATCCGCATACAGGTTTTTGCGTGGACATATGTTTTACTTAGTTTTAGAGTTGCTGAGTATATACCCAAGATTAGAATTGCTGGATCATTTGGTAACTGTATGTTTAAGCTTTTGAGGAACCACCAAACTATTTTTCAAGGTGAGCACACCATTTTACAACCCTACCGGCAAGGTATGGTGCTTCAAATTTCTGTAGGAGTCGTTCTTGATTCCTCCCTCTCTCTCAGTTCGCACAGATAGTCAATCACCCAAGTCTTGCCAATTTAACAACCTAAACCTCTCTCAGTACTGCAACTGTTGCTCTTGGTCAGTTCTACATCATCTTTCACCTGGACTATTGTAATAGCCTTCAAGCTGGTTCTTGCCTCTGGCTACTCGTCCACCTGTACCAGCATGAGCTTTCTAAAAACAGGCCCCAAAGAATGTCAATTCCTTGTTTGAAACCCTTTAATGCAGTGACTCTCAACCCTGCCTGCACAGTAGAATCATCTGGACAGATTTCAAATATCCTGATGCCTGGGCTGCACCCCAGGCTGATTAAATCAGAATATCCAGATTTGGCATCCAGGCATCAGTATTGTTAAAGCTCCCAAAGAGATTCCAATATGTAGCCAAAAACCGAAACATTGCTTTAGTGACTGCCTATTGCCCATAAGATGAAGTTCAAGCTCCCTAGCATAGCCCACGGGTCCTTCATCATCTGACTCCTGCCTACTTATTTATCTGCATCTTGTACCCCTCCCTGCATCACACGTAATACCCCATCTGTACTGATCTGCACATGGCCTCCAGCAGAAACATATTTTTCTTCCCTGTCTTCTCTGCCTGGAATGTCCCTCTCAGCTCTCTTTGCCTCGGGAGCTCCCTCCTACTCATTCCTTAGGAATCAATACCTCTAGAAACTCTTCCTTTTTCACATCCTTTTTGTCCTGTGTACTCCTTCAGCACTATTGGAATTGTTTGTCTTCCCCAGAAGACTGGGACCTGCCCCTTCCCCCACCCACAGTTAAGCACCTGAAATTTATCATGCCCTCTAAGTAAGAGCTTTTGGGTAAGTGAATGAATTAATTAATGTCCTTGAAAGAATTGCAACACATTTTGTTGTGTACCATCTTAACAATAAGACCCTGAAGGCATCTGGGCCACAGTAGACAAGGACCTCAATCATGAAGAAATGGCCTGGTGTACCCAACCCCACCATACCAGCACACAGCTTCCCTAGCCAGGGGAATCTCAGGTGCCACAGAAATTTGACCTCAACCAGAGAAGTTGACTCTTGACTAGAAAACACTGAAGATGAAATAAATTAGGACCTAACATGAAGTGGATAGCTTAGCAGACCCTTCCTGTAAAATTCGAAAACTCCTGCCCAGGGGAAGAGAGACCACTGCCTGCACTTGAATAAAGGACTCTAGTATAGGCAAATCGAAGCACCTTCCTTCCCTGAGCCCATTCCAGTGCTGCATCTGATCTCTGGGGCTTTCATGTTGTATACCTCTCCACCTTATCTTAACCTTGAATCCCAGGTACACTCTACCTTTTCTGACAACCCTCTACCTACCTGCCTGCCTACCTAACTCTCACACCTTAGCTCCACTTTGATCACCTGGTAGCAACGGATTTTCCAATTACACCAAGTGTCAAGCCTACAAGCTCTCAGAAACCCATCTCTGAGAAAGGCATCAGCTTTGCCAGCCAACTGCCTGCCCAATGTCCGGCCCCAGACTTGGCCCCTTGATTAGGTATTCTCCTTACATATATCTCAGTACTAAAATGACTTCCCAACACTGCTATAGACTAAATGTTTGTGTCTCTCCAAATTTACATGTTAAAACATAATCCCCAATGTGATGGTATTTAGGATGTGAGGCATTTGGGAGGTGAATAGGTCATGAAGGTGAAGGCCTCATAAATGGAATTAGTGCTCTTATAAAGGAGGCCCCAGAGAGCTCATTTGACGCTTCTGTCATGTGAGAACACAGAGAGAACACCACCCTGTATGAACTAGAAAGTGGGCCCTCACTAGACACTGAATCTGCCGGCAAATTGATCTTGAACTTCCTAGGCTTCAAAACTGAAAGAAATAAATTTCTGTTGTTTATAAGCCACCCAGTCTATAGAATTCTGTTATAGCAGTCCAAATGGACTAAGATGAACACTAATACTAATTGCCCATATTGCATGCCAGCTATAAAAGAAAGCACCATTTGAGGAAACATAAAACTAAACACACATTACAGTCCTTTATAAAACTCTGCTTTGTTACTGTTTAATTCATGGTTCTCAACCTTGACTGCACATTGAAATCACCCAGGGAGTTTCAAAAATACTGACAGCTATAAGTAAGTAAATCAGTCCATCGAATTACCTAATTTTAAAAATAAATAAAGAAAAATACCAATTCCTGGGTCTCACACCCAAATATTCTGATTTAATTAGTTCAAAGGGCAGCCCGGACAGCAAGAGTTTTGTAAGCTCTCCAGGTGATTCTAATATGCAGGCAGGATTGAGACCCACTTGCCCAAAAGCTACAGTCATGTGCCCTATAATGATGTTTTGCTCAATTGCAGGACCACGTGTACAATTGTGGTCCCATAAAATTACAATGGAATTAAAAATTTCCTATTGCCTAGTGGCATTGTGGTCATAGTAATGTTGCAGCCCTAACACTGTAATGCAATGCAATGCATTACTCGTGTTTGTGATACAAGTATTAACAAACTATTGCTCTGCCAGTCATATAAAAGACTAGCAATACGATTATGTATAGAACATATACTTGATAATGACAATAAACAACTATGTTACTGGTTTAGGTATTTACTATACCATACCTTTTATCATTATTTTCAAGCGGACTCCTTCTACTTATTAAAAAAAAACAGTTAGGTGTAAAACAAACTCAGGCAGGTCCTCCAGGAGGTATTCCAGAAAACATTGTTAGCATAGGAGATGACAGCTTCGTGAATGTTACTGCCCCTGAAGACCTTCCAGAGGGGGACAAGATGTGGAGATGGAAGACCATGATACTGATGATCCTGACCCTGTGTAGGCCTAGGCTAATGTGTGTGTTTGGTCTTAGAATTTAACAAAAAAGTTTCAAAACTGTGCTTACTTTGGCAGCCCACATACTAAAATTGGAATGATACAGAGTAGTAACATGGCTCCTGTGCAAGAATGACACACAAATTGTGATGCGTTCCATTAAAAAAACTAAAAATAAGTAAAAATAATAAAAATTAAAATTGTAAAAGTAGATAAGCTTAGAGAATAAGGATATACGTGATGAAAATATTTTTGTACACCTGTACAATGTGTGTTTAAGTGTTATTACAAAAGAGTGAAACAGGTAAAAAAATTAAAAATTTATAAAGTGAAAAAGTTATAGTAAGATAAGGTTAATTAGTTATTGAAGAAAGAAAAAATATGTATTTTTTGAGACAGAGTCTTGCTCTGTCACCCAAGCTGGAGTGCAATGATACAATCATGGCTCACTGCAGCCTTGAACTCCTGGGCTCAAGTGGTCCTCCCACCTCAGCCTCTCAAGTAGCTGGGACTACAGGTGTGTGCCTCCAGCTAATTTTTAATTTTTTTGTAGTGATGGTGTATTGCCCAGGCTGGTCTGAAACTCCTGAACTCAAGCGACCCATCCACCTCAGCCTCCCAAAGTGTTGGGATTACAGGCGTGAGCCACCATGTCCGGCCAAGAAAAAATATTTTTTATAATGTATAAGTGTACAGTGTTGTAAAGTCTACAGTAGCATAGAGTGATGTCCTAGACCTTCACATTTACTCACCACCCACTCACTGACTCAACCAGAGCAACTTCTGGTCTTACAAGCTCCATTCATGGTAAGCGCCTTATACAGGTATATACTTTTTAAAAATCTTTTATACTGTATTCTTACTGTGCCTTTTCTATATTTAGATATGTTCGATACATAAATAGTTACCATTATGTTCCCATTGCTTACAGTATTCAGTATAGCAACATGCTGTTCAGGTTCGTAGCCTAGGAGCAATAGGCCACACCATATAGCCTGGGTGTGTAGTAGGCTATCCCATCTATGTTTGCGTAAGTGCACTCTGTGATGTTCACACAGCAAAATCACCTAACGACACATTTTTCAGAATGTACCCTCATCCTTATGCAACACATGACTGTGCTTCCTAGACTCCAAACATACTTCCTCTGACTTGGTTGTAGGGAGTCAGCATTGTCAATGTTATAACTTGGTCTTAGAATGGTTTAGTGCTCCCCCCACCTTCCTCTTATACAAAGGATCGTAAAGGCTTTTTCAAGAGCATTTTTTTGGGGGGCATGGAGCTGACCACCTCCATGTGTTTCCTTCCCCTCAGGCCTTACAGAACTTATTCTCATTATTCCACCTCTATTTGCAGCTTGCCCTTTAAAAACCTATCCTTATTTGCAGCTTGCTCTTTAAAAATCATCCCTTCTGGCTTTAAGTTTTGCCCTGTTTTTTCTGTGTCCAAACTGAAAGTCCAAAGTGAGAGAAACTCATGCTACAGAGTGACTCGCTGGGGTTTGGTGCCAAATCTTAAAACGCCCACTTTCCAATCAAGGGTGACTAAATTATGAAGTAGCACCGCCCCCACCCCCTCCTTTTAAGCGCTTCACAATGCTTGCTATCACCTATTTTATAATTAGCAGTAGATTAGCATGAAAAAGATCTTCCTTCCTGAACTAGGCACTGCAAATATATTTTCTAACTTTTGACCTAAATTGCAGTCTGATTTAAAGTTTTGTTTGTTTGTTTACCGGTTTTCTAGAGAAATAAGAAAAAATAAATAAAGTTTTGTTTGTTTGCTTGCTTGCTTGCTTTTTTTATTCGCTCAACAAATCCTTAGCACTTTTTGAACAAAGCAGCTTGAAAGCAGAGTTAGGCTATTTCTGTGCACAAATACAAGAGCAACTAAGCTTGTGTTTTCACCAGTGGTCTTTTGTAGGAGAAGGTAAGGGTCAATAACTATGAGGGACCCAGGCTCAAGTTTCACTTAAGGGAAACTGGATTCACTTCTCCAAGTGACACTGAAAGCTTGTATTCCAGGGTTAAGATTTACCAAATCAGGACTCCCTTGTTTTCAGGGATAGTGTGTATTCTACATATCGGGTTTTTAGGGTGCACATGATGAATAGTTTGGAAACGTTTCTGCACCAGTTTATCTCTGGCAAGACAGAGATACCACTTGCAGTCCTCTTCCTGAGAAGGTTCCTCCCACAAAGCATCCCACTTCCTTTTCAATTTTTACTTATTTTGCTCATCAGCAATAAAATGAAAATGTGTCTTTCGCTCTCTATAATCATCTCCCCAACTCAGCAACTTAAGGTGCCTCTGTCACTTTGATTTATTCAAATGATCTGAAATGTCAACTTATTGAAGATCTGTAGAGGACCATGGGTAATGTCACCCACTGCCCTGAAAAGCCAACGAATTTTAACTCCCTGAACGGGTGTCAGACAAGGGCAAAGCTGAGCCCACGGAATCGCTTTTTGCCATGCTTCTCAATGGAGCGATTCAAGGTGACTTTGACATGCTCATTGAGGAACTCACATCTCCTGCCAGTTTGTATGGCATCATACTGGCAAAAAGGAAAAGTAGTCACTGAAGGGAGACTTTCCCCCACAACTATGATTCCTTAGAGAGCCATGGCATTATTTTGGTGCTTAATGAAGTGCTTATCCCAGCTACAGTGTGGTCTTACTGGATTGGCAACAGGCCCAGCAAACTGACAATTTAAATGAGGGTGCTGCTGCTTGAGGACTTTAAGTGAGGCCTCATTAATTAGTCTATGAGGATGGTCTAACACAGTGCTTGGCACACAGGTAGATAGCACTCATGGCATGTTAACCACTGCTATGATTATGAAAAGTTCATTTCTAGAGAGTTCCACGAGTAGTTAAGAGGTAGGCTTAGGGATTTGACCTCTAACACACTGACTATTCCTGTCATTCTATCCTGCTGGTGGCTGGCCTGGTGCTCTAGGGTAGTGAAAACCATTATAAGAAACCGCAGAGAAATGTCTAAATTTTCCTGTTGGGCTGGAATTCAGTGAACGCCAATGGATCTTGAAATAATTGGTTCACTGTCTAAGGCTTAGAAAGGCAAGAATTCTCTTTTGCCATATGGGATTTGGTGTGAATTTGGCATTAAGATCAGACCTGTGCAATCTTGGCTTGCTTCTTTAGGAAGAAGGCTGGTGCTAACCCCTCAAGGAAAGGATAAAACACTTAGCAGAGCCTTGTTTGTTTCTCAATAGGGAGTGGCACATTAGCTTAACATGTAGGAAGTTGGCAATAAAGTACTATATATGACAGTGATCTGACCTTGTTCTTAGCTGAGGTTGGTATGGCTTCCTCTAGAGCATTTGCCATGTGGCCTTTGTGGTTAAACAGCACACTGAACTTTCTCTTAACTCCTTTTAAAGTGAGGACAAAGGATGGATATGCCTGGCTGCCTCCAATGAACATTACTCAGTGCCTCCTCTGTGTTAGGTGTTGGAGGTGCCATGAGCAGCACAGTCCCAGTCCCAGTTCTCAAGTTCACAGTCTAGTCAAAAAGACAAATAGTGATGCGCTGGAGCCCATTGCTACTGACTCATGAGAGATGATAGATGTTTAGAAATGTTTGCCAGTCAGTCGTTAAACACACACTTATTAAAAATAAAATTCTATAAGCCTGCAATTAAAATATATTTCAAACAAAGGTAAGAAACACTCAAAATGTATCACTTCCTAATTATTTTACTACCATTGCTTATT
This sequence comes from Papio anubis, assembly GCF_008728515.1. NCBI lineage: Eukaryota > Metazoa > Chordata > Mammalia > Primates > Cercopithecidae > Papio > Papio anubis. The sequence continues at coordinate 26,599 of NW_022168204.1, forward strand.
ATATAGGCTCTTGAGGTGATCTATAGCTATTGTAGCAGTCTGATGGAAATGCTGTATAATGTTGTACTACTGGGCATTTCCACCCAAATCAATGCGTGACCTCACGTCGGTAGCTTGAAATTGGTCATGGTGGGAATATTTACACAGTGGAAATTGGCAATCACTATAAACTTGGAATGTTTTCTTTTTTCCTTTCATAAAATCAGTTATTAAACATTTATTAGCACACTACTGGAGACACTCTAGCAAATAGATTATAGTAAATCCAGTGGGCCCCATGGCTGTGGGATTATAGCCCATGGTAGGGGAACATGGGAAAGTGTTGTGAAAGGCTTCACACAGGAGGCAGGTGCTTGAAGCAAAGCTCTGAAGGATAATTAGGAGTGAAGGCCCAGAGGCAAGATAGGGCAGAACTGATTGAATGAAAAGGATGTGGGTTTTGCTCTCAGGGGCTCTCAGTTAGAGGGAAACAGGAAAAAGGGAGTGAAGGGTCAAATGTTCTGTGGGGCCTGCTGAGGCTGCTGTAGGAGCACAGAGGAGGGCACAGGACTGGTGGGGGTAGAGTAAGGCTTCCTGGAGGAGGCGATGTGGCATCTTACCACTGAGATCAAAAGAGAACTAGGAGTAGCCACCATTCCTGGAATGGAGGTAGAAAAGTAATGTCTTCTTATATATTAAAATATATTGCCAATGTAATCAGCATAGAAGAGTAATCAATGTTTTAAAAAAGTGTTCTCAGGAAATGCTTCACTCTTGAGATTGTGCAGTCCTTGAAATGTTGCCTTGTGAGTGGGGATCTTAGTTTCTAGTGCAGCCTCCCACCTATCACAGGGCTTTGCTTTATAATAGCCCTGGCTGAGGGCTTTGAAGTTCTGCCTGAACACTATAAGTGTTGGGTGAGAAGGGAATTGAGTGCATTTGTTAAACTCTGAACTAAATGTGAACAAAGACCTCATTTGGGGGAGATAATTATTAAATCCTATATTCAGAAGTCTGGTGTTTGCTAAGCCCTTCAGTTTCATGGACAGAGCATAAACAATATTCCTTTTTCAACACCACAAATTAACTTTTCCAAGAAAAATTGGCCGTGAGATAAGGATAAATTACATTCTAGTATGTGTATGAAGAATGGGGACTTTGAACTGCTCTCAGGTCCCTAACTACAGAAAATCTAAGAAATGATGTTGTCTCACTTTGGTAAAATAACATCTGGGGAAAATACCTACTTTCTCTTTGCATTTAGTGCCTCATTTAAAAAGAAAGAAAGAAAAAAAAACCTAAAGGTCAGATTGGCAACCTAAAAATGAAACTAGAATGGAGGTGAGGAAAGAAGGAGTAGTGCAACATTTTACCCTGAGGCTGAGAAGAGGGAGCAGATCTAGTTGTGCAAGCACTCAGAGTCTGAAATGTAGGCCCTTAGTGTTACAAACACGATGAATGCCTTGGCAAATAAACTCTTGAAAAGAAACCTGTACTAAGCTTTCCCAGAGACTTTGAGTTTTCTTTAATCCTTTACATCCTTCTTTTTGTTAAAAAAATAAATTTATTTTGAGATACGTTCCATCAATACCGAATTTATTGAGAGTTTTAGCATGAAGGGCTGTTGAATTTTGTCAAAGGCCATTTCTGCATCTATTGAGATAATCATGTGGTTTTTGTCTTTGGTTCTGTTTATATGCTGGATTACTTTTATTGATTTGCATATGTTGAACCAGCCTTGCATCGCAGGGATGAAGCCCACTTGATCATGGTGGATAAGCTTTTTCGTGTGCTGCTGGATTCGGTTTGCCAGTATTTTATAGAGGAATTTTTCATGTATGTTCATCAGGGATATTGGTCTAAAATTCTCTTTTTTTGTTGTGTCTCTGCCGGGCTTTGGTATCAGCATGATGTCAGCTTCATAAAATGAGTTAGAGAGGATTCCCTCTTTTTCTATTGATTGGAATAGTTTCAGAAGGAATGGTACCAGCTCCTCCTTGTACCTCTGGTAGAATTCGGCTGTGAATCCGTCTGGTCCTGGACTTTTTTTGGTTGGTAGGCTATTAATTATTGCCTCAATTTCAGAGCCTGCTATTGGTCTATTCACAGATTCAATTTCTTCCTGGTTTAGTCTTGGGAGAGTGTAAGTGTCCAGGAATTTATCCATTTCTTCTAGGTTTTCTAGTTTATTTGCATAGAAGTGTTTATAGTATTTTCTGATGGTAGTTTGTATTTCCGTGGGGTTGGTGGTGATATCCCCTTTATCATTTTTTATTGCGTCTATTTGATTCTTCTCTCTTTTCTTCTTTATTAGTCTTGCTAGTGGTCTATCAGTTTTGTTATGACAAACCCACAGCCAATATCATACTGAATGGGCAAAAACTGGAAGCACTCCCTTTGAAAATTGGCACAAGACAGGGATGCCATCTCTCACCACTCCTATTCAACATAGTGTTGGAAGTTCTGGCTAGGGCAATCAGGCAAGAGAAAGAAATCAAGGGTATTCAGTTAGGAAAAGAAGAAGTCAAAGTGTCCGTGTTTGCAGATGACATGATTGTATATTTAGAAAACCCCATTGTCTCAGCCAAAAATCTCCTTAAGCTGATAAGCAACTTCAGCAAAGTCTCAGGATACAAAATCAATGTGCAAAAATCACAAGCATTCTTCTACACCAGTAACAGACAAGCAGAGAGCCAAATCATGAAGGAACTCCCATTCACAATAGCTTCAAAGAGAATAAAATACCTAGGAATCCAACTTACAAGGGATGTAAAGGACCTCTTCAAGGAGAACTACAAACCACTGCTCAGTGAAATAAAAGAGGACACAAACAAATGGAAGAACATTCCATGCTCATGGATAGGAAGAATCAATATTGTGAAAAAGACTATACTGTCCAAGGTAATTTATAGATTCAATGCCATCCCCATTAAGCTACCAATGACTTTCTTCACAGAATTGGAAAAAAACTGCTTTAAAGTTCCTATGGAACCAAAAAAGACCCCGTATTGCCAAGACAATCCTAAGCCAAAAGAACAAAGCTGGAGGCATCAGGCTACCTGACTTCAAACTATACTACAAGGCTACAGTAACCCAAACAGCATGGTACTGGTACCAAAACAGAGATGTAGACCAATGGAACAGAACACAGCCCTCAGAAATAATACCGCACATCTGCAACCATATGATCTTTGACAAACCTGACAAAAACAAGAAATGGGGAAAGGATCCCCTATTTAATAAATGGTGCTGGGAAAATTGGCTAGCCATAAGTAGAAAGCTGAAACTGGATCCTTTCCTTTCTCCTTATACAAAAATTAATTCAAGATGGATTAGAGACTTAAATGTTAGACCTAAAACCATAAAAACCCTAGAAGAAAACCTAGGTAATACCATTCAGGACATAGGCATGGGCAAGGACTTCATGTCTAAAACACCAAAAGCAATGGCAACAAAAGCCAAAATTCACAAATGGGATCTAATTAAACTAAAGAGCTTCTGCACAGCAAAAGAAACTACCATCAGAGTGAACAGGCAACCTACAGAATGGGAGAAAATTTTTGCAATCTACTCATCTGACGAAGGGCTAATATCCAGAACCTATAAAGAACTCAATCAAATTTACAAGAAAAAAACAAACAACCCCATCAAAAAGTGGGCAAGGGATATGAACAGACACTTCTCAAAAGAAGACATTCATACAGCCAACAGACACATGAAAAAATGCTCATCATCACTCGCCATCAGAGAAATGCAAATCAAAACCACAATGAGATACCATCTCACACCAGTTAGAATGGCAATCATTACAAAATCAGGAAACAACAGGTGCCGGAGAGGATTTGGAGAAACAGGAACACTTTTACACCATTGGTGGGACTGTAAACTAGTTCAACCATTGTGGACAACAGTGTGGCGATTCCTCAAGGATTTAGAACTAGAAATACCATTTGACCCAGCCATCCCATTACTGGGGATATACCCGAAGGATTATAAGTCATGCTGCTATAAAGACACATGCACACGTATGTTTATTGCGGCACTATTCACAATAGCAAAGACTTAGAATCAACCCAAATGTCCATCAGTGACAGACTGGATTAAGAAAATGTGGCACATATGCACCATGGAATACTATGCAGCCATAAAAAAGGATGAGTTCGTGTCCTTTGTAGGGACATGGATGCAGCTGGAAACCATCATTCTCAGCAAACGATCGCAAGAACGGAAAACCAAATACTGCATGTTCTCACTCATAGGTGGGAATTGAACAATGAGATCACTTGGACACAGGAAGGGGATCATCACACACCAGGTCCTATTGTGGGGAGGGAGTGGAGAGGGATAGCATTAGGAGATATACCTAATGTAAATGACAAGTTAATGGGTGCAGCACACCAACATGGCACATGTATACATATGTAACAAACCTGCACGTTGTGCACATGTACCCTAGAACTTAAAGTATAATAATAGTAATTAAAAAAAGGCCAGACTACAGAGTAAACCAGGGCTATATAATAAAGGACCCCTATATCACAGCAAAGATGTGGTGCTTACATTATAAGCTAGTGGGTCGTGGCACTTCTAGGGTCATTCGTCACTGAGAATCTGATGAAAGGCTAGAGAGGCTCTCTCTCTCTCCAGAGAAATACACGCACACACACACACACACACGTACATCCTTCACAACATTGCTTACCATTTCACAGAAGCTCTAAAGTCCATTCGTATATTAATTCATTAAGGAGTCACTAGGGGAATTAGGGGCCCGGAGGCAGTCTCTGTGTTAGATGCTGGAGACACAGCAGTGTTGTGTGTTGAATTGGGTCCCCCAAAAATATATGTTGATGTCCTAGATCACAGTATTTCAAAATGTGACCTTATTTGGAAATAGGACCCTTAAAGATATAATCAAGTTAAAGTTAGGTCATTAGGGTGAGCCCTCACCCAATATTACAGATGTTCTTATAAAAAGAAAAAACTTAGATGCAGAGATACATACACACAAAACACCATGTAAAGATAAAGACAGAGATGAAGGTGATGCATATACAAGCTGAGAAATGCTGAGGATCACCAACAAACCACCAGGAGCTACGAGAGAGGCATGGAACAGATTCTTCCTCAGAGTCTCAAGAAGGAACCAACCCTGCTGACACCTTGATCTCAGACTTCTAGACTCCAGAACTGTGACACAATACATTTCTGTTGTTTAGGCCACTCAGGATGTGGTATTGTGTTACGACAGCCCTAGCAAACTAATATAAGCAGTGAACAAAGAAAATCTGCATTCTGTTCTTATGAAGCTTATACTCCAGTGAGGAAGAGAGATCATGACTGGGCATGGTGGCTCACGCCTGCAGTCCTAGTACTTTAGGAGGCTGAGGTGGGTGGATTACTTAAGCCCAGGAGTTTGACACCAGCCTGGGCAACATGGCAAAACCCTATCTAGAGTTTAAGCTTGGGCCCTCTCATTTGCTTATAGTCTCTAAATTATTTCATCCAATCCTATGACTTTACATATTATCTATGTATGCTGATGGCTCTAAATATTTTATCTTCAATCCAGACCTCTTCTTTGAGTTCCATGTTCATATATGCAACCTCCTGCTTAATCACTTCCTTTAGATGTCTAATAGGCATCTGAAATTTAATATAACCAAAGCAAAACATTTGACTCCCTACCTCCTACCATATCCCTGCAAAACTGTTCCCCCCACAGGCTTCCCCATCTCAGAAAATGGAATCACAGTCCAACAGTTGCTCAAGCAAAAACCTAGGACATTCTTGATTGCTCACTTTTTCTTCATCCCTTCCATATATACCCTGAAAAATTCCAATGGGCTGTACCTAAAAAGTATATCAAAATTTAACCACCTCTCACTACCTCCACCATTCTCCTCCTAGTTTAAGCCTGGTCCAAAGAGACTAGTCATTCCTTGCTTGGACCACTGAAATAGTGTCCTCACTAGTCTAATTCTTCTTTTGGCCCCATTCCAATCCATTCTCTATATCACAGCCAGAGTGATCTTTCTAAAATGTAAATCAGATCGTGTCTTTCAATTTTTTTTTTCAAAATCCTCCAATGTCTTGCTGTCTATCTAAGTGGAATACCTTAGAATAAAATCTAAAATCCTGATTATGGCCTATAAAGCCCTATAGGACTGGTTCCTGCCATTCTCTCATCTCATTTTCTGCTAGTTGCCCCCTTACTCATGCTGCTACAGCCACACTGATTTCCTTGTTGTTCCTCAAGCACACCTAACATGTTCCTATTAGAGCCTTTGCATTTCTATTTCCTTTGCCTTTAAGGCTATTCCCCCAAATATTTATATAGCTAGATTCTTATGGTATCATCTCAGCTCAAATGCTACCTTATTTTGAAATGGCCTTCCCTGACTATCCTATCTAAAATTGCACCCACCATTTTGTTTATGATGGAAAGCAAAGTAATTTTTTAAAAATGAGAATGATATGGAAAAGTTATATAGTATTACTCCCTTTAGTCTATCAGAAAGACTAACCTTTAAAATTTTTAGTTTAAGTCAATCAGAAAGATTATCCTCTGAAATTCTTGGTTGGAATGAAATGTATCTGTTTAAAATAAATATTTCGGAGGAGCTAGTATCATAGCATGAAGTGGATAGAGAAAACACTGCTTCAGAGTAAACTCTGTAAGAAAATGTTAGTAAAAAAAAGTTGTATGCATACTCTTTAGGAAGGTATAATTTGCAACACAGACCAATTTTAAGTAGAAGAGATAAAAACATCAGCATCAAACATTGTGAAGACATCCTCTTTAGTCAACATAATTTACCAAAATGCTAGCAGCTGTAGCAGCAGAAGAGTGGTTTTGAGCTTCATCTCTATGGTCTTGGAAAATTCTGGTCTAATAGAAACCCTTGGGACTTCATAGCAGCTTGAAACACTACAATCAGTTTTTTTCCAGGGGTTTTTGTAATCTTGAGAGATGACCTAAACTCAGAGCAGATGCCCATAGGATGATGGCTTCCAAAGGCTCAGCAAACTAAACTTTTGTTGGAACTGAAGCCCACATATGTAGGCCAGAACTTGCATACTAAACCTAAGAAGAGAAACTAACTGCTAAAATAGAATATGTAAATAAAATCAAGAGTCTTCTAACATAAAAAAGCAAAATGTACAGTATATAACCTGACCGTTAGACATCGTACACATGTATTAAAATATCACTCTGCGTCTCATAAATTTGTACAATTATTATATGTCAACTAAAAACAAAAGGAGATAAAAGTATTGTATAAAGTGAAACAAAACAAAGCATTACCTGTCATACCAAATACCAGAAAAAAACACAACCAAGTGACACCAATACTGAGATGAACCATGCATTGGAATTATCTGACAAGGATTTTAAAGCAGATGTCATAAAAATGCTTCAATGATCTATTACAAATTCTGTTGAATTTACAAGTTCTTTTGAAACAAGTAAAAATATTAATATTATGAGAGGTGCGTGAGAGACAGAGTGTGACTGAAAAAGTATTTGAAGTAATAATGGATGAAAATTCCCCAAAGTTGTCAAAAGACATAAACCTAAAGATTCAAGCAGCTGAGAAAATCTCTGTTAGGATAAACCCAAGGAAATTCACACCAATATAAATCCACACCACATAAATTTGCAAGGATGGAGTAGGAGGTAGAGAGTCAGATACAGCATAATTAAACATCTGAAAGCCGAAGAAAAAAAAATCTTGAAAGCAGCCAGAGAGAACCATGCCTTACCTATAGGAGACCAGTTTGAATCACAGAGGGTTTCTCAAATGACATCACGGAGGCCAGAAGGAAGGGGCACGTTCTTTAAGTAATGAAAGAAAAGACATGTCAATTACAATTTCTGTATCCAGTGAAACCATTCTTTGAGAATGAAGGGAGAAATCAAGATATTTTCAAGTGAAGGAAAACTGAGAGAATTTGACCTACCCTGAAATAATGGCTAAAGGAAGTTCTCTAAAGAACAAGAAAATGTTAGCAAAAGGAGATACGAACCTTCAGAAAGGAAGGAAGAATAATGGAATTGGTAAAAAATAGAAGTAAATGTAATGGACTATTCTTTACTTCATGAGTTTCTTTAATCATATTTTATAGTTGAAGGAAGTGTTGTTATGCTATCTGATGTGGAGCTCAATGATTTTGGAGAAAATACTTGAGACAGTTGTATTTGAAAAGTGGGGAGGTTATACAAAGAACTCAAACAAATTTACAAGGAAAAAACAAACAACCCCATCAAAAAGTGGGCAAAGGATATGAACAGACATTTCTCAAAAGAAGACATTCATACAGCCAACAGACACATGAAAAAATGCTCATTGTCACTCGCCATCAGAGAAATGCAAATCAAAACCACAATGAGATACCATCTCACACCAGTTAGAATGGCGATCATTAAAAAGTCAGGAAACAACAGGTGCTGGAGAGGATGTGGAGAAATAGGAACACTTTTACACCGTTGGTGGGATTGTAAACTAGTTCAACCATTGTGGAAAACAGTATGGCAATTCCTCAAGGAGCTAGAACTAGATGTACCATATGACCCAGCCATCCCATTACTGGGTATATACCCAAAGGATTATAAATCATGCTGCTATAAAGACACATGCACATGTATGTTCACTGCGGCACTATTCACAATAGCAAAGACTTGGAATCAACCCAAATGTCCATCAGTGACAGACTGGATTAAGAAAATGTGGCACATATACACCATGGAATACTATGCAGCCATAAAAAAGGATGAGTTTGTGTCCTTTGTAGGGACATGGATGCAGCTGGAAACCATCATTCTTAGCAAACTATCGCAAGAACAGAAAACCAAACACTGCATGTTCTCACTCATAGGTGGGAACTGAACAATGAGATCACTTGGACTCGGGAAGGGGAACATCACACACCAGGGCCTATCATGGGGAGGGGGGAGGGAGGAGGGATTGCATTGGGAGTTATACCTGATGTAAATGACGAGTTGATGGGTGCTGACGAGTTGATGGGTGCAGCACGCCAACATGGCACAAGTATACATATGTAACAAACCTGCACATTATGCACATGTACCCTAGAACTTAAAGTATAATAAAAAAAAAGAAAAAAAAAAGAAAAGTACAAGAATAAGAAAAAAGAAAAAGAGTAAATGTTATATGATTCCATTTATATAAAACTCTGGAAATTTCAGACTAATTGATAGCGACAGAAAGCAGATCAGTGTTTGCCCTGGAGATAGCACGGGGAAGGTGGCTGATTAGAACGTGGCATGATAAAACTTCAGAGGCAGTGGATATATTTGGTATCTTGGTTGTACTGATGGTCTCATGAGTGTACACTTATGTCAAAACGTCTAATTAAACAACTTACGCTGTCTGTTGTAAAAAAAAAAAAATTAGCTGGGCATGGTGGCACACGCCTGTAATCCCAGCTACTTTGGAGGCTGAGGCAGGAGAATTGCTTGAACCCAGGAGGCAGAGGTTGCAGTAGCGGAGATTGTGCCACTGCACTCCAACCTGAGTGACAGAGTGAGACCCTGCCACACACACATACCAACACACACACACACACACACACACACAAAATTCTGTAATAAAGACTAAATCAGCATATGAATCACATCTTGCTCATATTTGTAAGCAACAACTAATTGGGAAAACTATGTTTTGCTTTTTGCTATCTGCATGTGCTATCCATGGGCACCTGTTGGTGTGTTTGCAATAGATTATAATTTTAAAGTATTTAATGGCTAAATAAATTTGAAAACTCCTAACAGACATGCTGAACTTTTAAATTGAGAACCGAGTAATATAAGTCAGGCTTGCCGGGCACTGGGGCTCATGCCTGTAATCCTAGGACTTTGGGAGGCTGAGGCAGGCAGATCACCTGTGGTCAGGAGTTCAAGACCAGCCTGGCCAACGTGGTGAAACCACATCACTACTAAAAATACAAAAATTAGCCAAGCATGGTGGTGGGCGCTTGTAATCCCAGCTACTTGGGAGGCCGAGGCAGGAGAATTGCTTGAATCTGGTAGGCAGAGTTTGCAGTGAGTCAAGATCGCGTCACTGCACTCCAGCCTGGGCGACAGAGCGAGTCTCCTTCTCATAAACAAACAAACAAACAAACAAATAAATAAATAAATAAATAAGGCTTTCTGGGAGTCACTCCTGAAAAAGTTTGCCCTCTAGTTTTTTTTGTTTGTTTATTTTGTTTTTTTTCTTGCATGACACACCCCCTCTGTACAGGTCTTTTCCCTGTTTTTCTTTTATGCTATTAGCTGTAGAAACACGATACTGCTCTGCTTATCTTTATAAATACTATGAGATAATAGCTATCCTGAATGAGGTTCTACAGATGCTGCTGTTGCAGTAGTATCACTCCGCCTTATCCACGGGGGATAGGTTCTGACTCCTGGTGGATTCCTGAATCCGCAGATAGTACCATAAAAATTCTGTTTTTTTCTATGTATACATACCTATGATAAAGTTTAATTTATAAATTAGGCATAGTAAGAGACTAACAACAATAACTAACGAGAGAATAGAACAATTATAACAATATACTGTAATAAAAGTTATAAGAATATGATCTCTCTCTGAGTTTTTTTTTTTTTTTTTTTTTT